>NC_060139.1:617722847-618022847 GCF_021461385.2 Schistocerca piceifrons | reverse complement strand
CTCGTGTAAGGAGGAGAAATGCGTACCATCACTTTTCCGACTTTGAGAAAGGTCGGATTGTAGCCTATCGCGATTGCGGTTTATCGTATCGCGACGTTGCTGCTCGCGTTGGTCGAGATCCAATGACTGTTAGCAGAATATGGAATCGGTGGGTTCAGGAGGGTAATACGGAACGCCGTGCTGGGTCCCAACGGCCTCGTATCATTAGCAGTCGAGATGACAGGCATCTTATCCGCATGGCTGTAACGGATCGTACAGCCACGTCTCGATGCCTGAGTCAATAGCTGGGGACGTTTGCAAGACAAAAACCATCCGCACCAACAGTTCGACGACGTTTGCAGCAGCATGGACTGTCAGCTCTGAGACCATGGCTACGGTTACCCTTGACGCTGCATCACAGACAGGAGCGCCTGCTATGGTGTACTCAAAGACGAACCTGGTTGTAACGAATGCGAAAACGTCATTTTTTCAGATGAATCCAGGTTCTGTTTACAGCATCATGATGGTCGCATCCGTGTTTGGCGATATCGCGGTGAACGCACATTGGAAGCGTGTATTCGTCATCGCCATAGTGGCGTATCACCCGGCGTGATGGTATGGGGTGTCATTGGTTACACGTCTGGGTCACCTCTTGTTCGCATTGACGGCACTTTGAACAGTGGACGTTACATTTCAGATGTGTTACAATCCGTGGCTCTACCTTTCATTCGATCCCGGCGAAACCCTACATTTCAGCAGGATAATGCACGACCGCATGTTGCAGGTGCTGTGCGGGCCTTTCTGGACAGAAAATGTTCGACTGCTGCCCTGGCCAGCACATTCTCCAGATTTCTCATCAATTGAAAACGTCTGGTCAATGGTGGCCGAGCAACTGGCTCGTCACAATACGCTAGTCACTACTCTTGATGAACTGTGGTATCGTGTTGAAGCTGCACGGGCAGCTGTACCTGTACACGACATCCAAGCTCTGTTTGACTCAATGCCCAGGCGTATCAAGGCCGTTATTACGGCCAGAGGTGGTTGTTCTGGTTACTGATTTCTCAGAATCTATGCACCCAAATTGCGTGAAAATGTAATCACATGTCAGTTCTAGTATAATATATTTGTCCAATGAATACCCGTTTATCATCTGCATTTCTTCTTGGTGTAGCAATTTTATTGGCCAGTAGTGTATATTCAGGGTGTTCTGAAATTCCCGTTACAAACTTTTTGGACTTAAGAGGGGAGTGAGTACACAATACTTTGATTTGGAACCCATGTCCTGAAACGTACCGTTTGCGTTCTACGACGGTTTCAATACAACTGCTCACGGAAAGAGAAAAGTCTCAGAGTTGCTTGTCCTGGTATGCAGTGTGGTAGACAGGGTGATATGGTGTCGTATGCAAAGTTTAATTTACGAGACTCATACAGAGACAGACGATGATCAGCTGGGACAAGTACTGGCCGCTGGCTTAGATACTGAAGAGACACTATGTAGGATGGAGAGTGTGTACCGGAACACGCTACGTAGGTACAGTATTGTAATGCACCAGTACTGTTCTGTACATACTCTTTTTTGTATAGGAATATTGTAAACACGTAATGATTAAGCGTTAATACAAACAAATCTGCTTATGTGATAAATGGATATTTCGTTATGTTTCATGTTGAATTGTTACCTGATAACTGTACTGCGTCACACCTAATTCAACTTCTTAAGCAGAAGTTGATGAGTTTAACATCTGAATTGAAACTATCCTAGGACAGAAACAGTACGTTTCCGGACGTGAGTTCCTATTTAAAATGTTATGCACTCACATCCTTCTTCAAGTCCTAGAATTCTGTAACGGTAATTTTCGAACATCTCGTGTAAACTGATGCCGCCTTTTGGAATTGATCTGTTTTAAGTTAATCCCAGGAACTGCTATATGGATTTTGACCGCTTTTTACTAATACATACACTGACTGATGTGGAAGGTTTGTGTGTATAATTTATAAATATTTCATACTAGTTACCTGAATTACCATGAATTAACTAAGTTATGAAAACGATGTTTTTGCCACCTAGCGACCAGCTGTCAAACTCGAGAGAGCAGAACTGATTCGAGAGGGCGGCAAACTAGCCTTCACCTCCCAATCATATGGAGATTCGCCAGAAACGAAACTTGGCCCGGATTCCATGTTACAGTGCAGCTCTCCTCTCTCCGGTTGGTTAACTGGTTAGGGACAAGTAAGTCACCTAAGTGGCATCCAATTAAGTTTAACCGTTTCAGAACAACTGCATGGCCAAAAAAAAACATGCGAATCCGAAACCTGTGGTTTTCAGTTCTTTATGCTTAACGTAAAATCTGCTTCAGCATGTGATGCAGCTTTGTTTAGTTTATATGAAGAAAATTTTGCAGCAATGCAGCAGATGACTCAACTTTCAGCTTTCTGCTTTCTTAGAGTCAGACATGCTTGCAAACACGAATCTTTGCGTGGTGGGGTGAAAGATATTTGTTTGGACATTTTAAAATCACACGGAAGAGTTTTAAACGTCTCTACACTGACAGGAAAGTGATTTAGGACTTTCAAAGATCATAAAGAGGTGGGCACGATCTTCTTGAATGAGATTTACAAATTTCTTGCGAATGATTACACGATATTTCAAAATCCTTCTGTAGTTGATTGAAGGACGCATTTAGAAATATGACGACAATTTCAGGCTACCAATTTCTACTTCCGTCAGATTAGTGATGCAATTGCATTCTTAATTCACTGCAAATTCTTCGAATAACGGGCAATGAATCACTCAGCTTTGAAGAATCGTAATAAATATGACCAATAACAGAGAGATAACCACCTCATCATCAGGCTGTCGCGCGAGACATACAGTTTGAAATAATCAAATATTTTAAACCAATAGTTTCCTTGCAATCATTTGAGAACAATCGCGAAAGCATGCGAATCCAAACTATATGGTGTTTTATTTTTTATGCTACAAGTAATGTGCACGAAGTAATGGCCGCTATCGACAGGGGATCTCAAGTTGATTCCGTATTTCTAGATTTCCGGAAAGCTTTTGACACCGTTCCTCACAAGCGACTTCTAATCAAGCTGCGGGCCTATGGGGTAGCGTCTCAGTTATGCGACTGGATTCGTGATTTCCTGTCAGGAAGGTCGCAGTTCGTAGTAATAGACGGCAAATCATCGAGTAAAACTGAAGTGATACCAGGTGTTCTCCAGGGAAGCGTCCTGGGACCTCTGCTGTTCCTGATCTGTATAAATGACCTGGGTGACAATCTGAGCAGTTCTCTTAGGTTGTTCGCAGATGATGCTGTAATTTGCCGTATAGTAAGGTCATCCGAAGACCAGTATCAGTTGCAAAGCGATTTAGAAAAGATTGCTGTATGGTGTGGCAGGTGGCAGTTGACGCTAAATAACCAAAAGTGTGACGTGATCCACATGAGTTCCAAAAGAAATCCGTTGGAATTCTATTACTCGATAAATAGTACAATTCTCAAGGCTGTCAATTCAACTAAGTACCTGGGTGTAAAAATTACGAACAACTTCAGTTGGAAAGACATAGATAATATTGTGGGGAAGGCGAGCCAAAGGTTGCGTTTCATCGGCAGGACACTTAGAAGACGCAAGTCCACTAAAGAGACAGCTTCCACTACACTCGTTCGTCCTCTGTTAGAATATTGATGCGCGGTGTGGGATCCTTACCAGGTGGGATTGACGGAGGACATCGAAAGGGTGCAAAAAAGGGCAGCTCGTTTTGTATTATCACGTAATAGGGGAGAGAGTGTGGCAGATATGATCGCGAGTTGGGATGGAAGTCATTAAAGAAAACACGTTTTTCGTCGCGGAGAGATCTATTTACAAAATTTCAGTCACCAACTTTCTCTTCCGAATGCGAAAATATTTTGTTGAGCCCAACCTACATAGGTAGGAATGATCACCAAAATAAAATAAGAGAAATCAGAGCTCAAACAGAAAGGTTTAGGTGTTCGTTTTTCCCGCGCGCTGTTCGGGAGTGGAATGGTAGGGTGATAGTATGATTGTGGTTCGATGAACCCTCTGCCAAGCACTTAAATGTGAATTGCAGAGTAATCATGTAGATGTAGATGTAGATGTAGATGTACAACGTTTTCCGGAAAAACTGCTTCAACAACTTTGCTTCGTTTACATATAGTAGGTTTTTTCAGAAGTCCAGCACATGATTCAACTTTCGACTTTCTGTTTTCCTTGAATCAGACCTCGATGTGGACACGACTCTGTGTGTCACGGCAAAGAAGCCTGCCGCGAAGTGCCCATGGCAAAAATTTCGACAGGTTGTCTCAACAATGCATCAAGTGTGTACTAAGCTTCAGAGGAGGGGTGCCGTAGAACGAGCTGAAGATGTAGGTTTCTTATTTTTTCTTTTGTTTGTGCTGCCTCAGCCAGCATCCGAAACATATTGAATCTCTGACGCACACATACAACCATGGTTTGCATACAATAGTTTGTTGGTTGTAAACACATTACATAGATCACGATGTGCTCCCATCATTGTTGTGAGATGTAACTCCAAGCTTCAAGTGCCAAGCGTACTACATTCATGCCTCCAGACTATTTTCCTGATATGCGCCGCTTACATCGTGTAAGTTATATTAAAGTAAGGATATTCACTTACTTAATGTTCTCCTTAAAATGGTCCAGTGGATAAAAAAACTGAACACAGATCAAGCATGAAAACAGGAAGAAGGCGTACTGAAATGTGAATGAAGAAGCAAAACAGAAACACTGGACGGTCTAAGCTCCAGATATGCAACATCGAGCGAATTGCAAGGATCGTGATACCGGTGTTGTGTGGTCACGGTGTTGAACTGGAAAGCGGGAGATCCATGCTCAAATCCCGCTCGTGCCCTTTTCTTTCACAAAATTATGAACTTTCCGTCAGGTCATTGACGTGTCTGTTCTTCTGTGGATTTATCAATTGTCATGCTATACACTGATTATGGAGCATGAGTCATGTGGTAAGAATATAAAAGTATTACCGTCACAAGTAAATGTGACGAATAGGGGAGGAGATGAGATGCCTCATAGACTTTCACAGAAATGAGGACAACAAATAAACTGGTGTGAACTGTGTTACAACAAAGGAATTCAAGAGTCAAAACCAGTGGTGTATCTTGCCTTGGACGCGCCCTGTATAAAAATTTGTCGCGGGGCCTTTTCATCCATCTGTAACGAAGCTCAAATGGAGGGTAAAGATTTTTCACAAAAGTAACAAAAACTCTCAATTTGAATAAAATAAATGTTTATTGGTTAAGTATAGGTTACATAGGTAAGTAATTATTTACAATTATTGCTCCTAGGAGCCAAGTTGGGCAGACAATTCAAATATATATTCTTTTCTCGCCTTTTTTCGACAACCTTATCACACATAGCTGAAGACGATTTTAGTTTTTCGAGATTTTCTGCCTCTAAAGATACCATTGATAAGTGTGAAAGCCGTTCTTGGCTCAGAGAAGTCCTAAGATAGTTTTTAATCAGATTTTATTTCTAAAAACTTCTTTCAGCTGTTGCAGTAAGGATCAAAAATAGGAAACACACTGTTATTACCTCCCGAAAACTGGATGCACGACTACTGAATTAAATCAGTAATAATACAGTGAATTCCTTAAAGGAATGAATTTTCTGAATTTCAATTTTATAGCACATTTTCAAAGAAATTAATTGTTCATACAGATCAAATGACAAGTCTTTACTGTAGTTAGCAGTCAGTTTTTCCACTTCTTTTTTTATTATTTCATTTTAAAATGATTACAGTTCCTCAGGTTGTAGCACTTCGAACGTATTACTAAGGTCACAGAGGCTTTGAAATATTTGTTTAGTTTGAGAAATTAATATATCGAAGCAACAATAGTACACATTCTCTCATCTTCAGACAACTCATCAAAATATGGCTTCTTCATCTTCCGTCTTTTTTGTTTTGTTTTGAAAACTAATTTGCACCATCTTATTCAGCGCAAGCAAAACTAACACATGCACACATATACATCATTTTTCTGTCATATCGTACGACTGCTGTGGTGGAGATTCGACGAATGTAAGTGACGTTTCGTGGAAGCACTTTCTTTGCAGAGTCATTCATATTCGTATGTGGTACATCTTTCTACTACGTTAAAGTAAGCCGGTTCTGATACAGATATTTCATGGGTAACAGAAGACTGACATTTAAAATAAGGTACTTACTAAGCTTACACGATCTTTTTACGTGCCATTGAAGCGTTGAAAAAGCAATAGAAATGCGCCAGGAAAACTTTCCTCATCCATCTAGCAATATTAGAAATTCAACTTAGCGCTCAACAAAGCGATAATAACAGCAATAAAACATACACGGCGTAACTGATACTGCAGAGCAACACAATTAATCACTGCATAGTTTGACGATTCGAAGCATCACCAAAAGTTCTAAGCATCACGGGCGAGATTCCTTCAGAACTTAAGGGGATCGACCAAATGTGAATGAAATAGTAGAGCACAGGGCTTAATTTGGGTGGGAACACGCCAGAACGGCGTTTTGCCACCTGCGAGGGGAGACTTCTTTTTCCAACGAGTGGACCAAATCCGCACCGGAGATTGAAAGTAGCACACTTATAAATAATGTAATGTAAAATAGACTTCGCCTCTGCGCAGGCAGCGGTGAACGTAACAGTGATTGAACTATGTGTTACGAAAGAGTGTTAGCGATTTATTTGCAAAAAAAAAAAAAAAAAAAAAAAAATAAAAATCCACACAAATGTCAATTTGCAATGGTTACAAAACTACAATGCGCGTTGACTGACCTCTCTGTATTTGTGCTCTTCCCATTTGTGATCCTGTGTGAGTTTGGTGTGTATCGAGAGATATTTTTATTGGTTCATGTTACACTTTTGCAGAGTGTTACTTATGTAAGTATACTGCATAGTGTTTCTGTTCGGTTTCGATATAAAATGTGCCTTCTTTTTTTTGTAAGCTAGTTTTTCATACTCTCTATTCGTGGCACATGAATGTTGTCATAAATACTATGTAAGCATAATGACGTATGATGTTTTCCAAGGCGCATCAAGATTAGAAACAAATATTTGTAGCAACCTTAAGACGAAATTAATGGTCTTGGGGAATACCTAACCAGCAAAGTCAACACATCGAACATACCAACATGGCATTCACATCGCTAATTCAGACGTTTTCGTCTAACTTACAATCCATAAATTTGTCTATCTTACTAGAAAAATTCGATTATCGTCCTTAGTTATAATGAATTTTCCATCGGGTCAGTTCTCCCAAGGAACTATTTTTTACTATTGGAGGTACAGCTCTTATTTTGTTTACATTACGCGTGACAAAGCTCAAATATCTGTAAAACATACATTTATAATCTTTGTTTAAATGCACCATACACGCCAATAATCACTGTTCCCGACCTACAATATGTTAGAAACGAAAAAACAATGGGTAATTAGCTCTGTAGTTACGTTTAATGGATTAATTTCGGAAAAAATTACTGTGACTTTGGAAGTTTGTGTTCAAATGAAATTTAATTACGCTTGGGACTGAGAAAGAGTTCGTAATTCGCCTTAACCGAAATTCGTATTAAGCGACAAAATTTACTATTAGAACTAATATATTCCTGCCAGAACCAAATTTTTTTCGCGTTAACCATGAATTCGTCTTGACCGATTTCGCACTAACGAGGTTAATAAGTAATTCCGTGTTATATTGATTAACGTTATTTTATTAAATGTGTACATAATAAAATCTACATTACTGATTTTATTTTTGAACGTCCTTTCCACACCAGATATGTTGGCTGGAAGTGATCTGTTCCTGAAATAAGATCACAGCTATAAACAAATTTAATATATCACCGGCTTGTCAGTTGTGTACAATAAAAACTTTCTTTAAGTAATACACTCTTCACGAAGCGCGTAAAATTAAACATCCATGTACATACATCTAATGTGCTAAAACTTGTGTATATAAAATTATGGAATGTATTTTCTTATAAAGGTGCGTAATGCGTGTGCAGAAATCTCGCGAACGCGCTGTTCGCGTGTATTTACCTAGTGCAGTTTGTTCGATTAGACGATAGACTTGATGCAACTTTCCACACATAGCTGCTCTCGAACGACATGCATCACATGCGCACCCTTAATCTAACCCTACGGCTTTTGACCACAATTCAAATAAAATTATGTATGTTGTATATTTCCACGACGGCGTGTAATGACACTTGCGAGTTCTACGTTACACAGCGTAGAACGCTACATAATGAGACCTAAATTATAAACAAGGAGTATTTTTCCCGTGGAGATAGGTAAGTTTTTAGTAACTACCATTGCAAAGTAAATCATTCACAGAATCTGATTGCTGAAAAAAATGAAGGAATTTTGGGCAATTTCTTTATAACTTCCTCCTTCTTCGGTTTATTTCTTATTTTCGTAGCATCAATGGGGTAATCTCTCTATGTTTCATTCATTACTCTCACAATTAAACTTATTAAGGAACAAATACTAGATTTACAACGTTTGAACGTCATGAAACGCGTGCACAAATTGAAATAAAAGCGTGTAGATTCTTCTCATTCAACTTGAAAAGGAGAAATACCGTAATCATTGTTGTCTGCTGACGCGCGCCGCGGGAAATCTGAGACGTTCAGTGTTGTCAACATTTGGCCGCCTGGTTAATTAAGCGTTTAGGGTACTGCCTAAGACTTAAGCGTTCACCTTGCGTCAAATTGTGGAAAACAATTTACGAATTTTTGGTAATAAAGTGTCGGGGCCCTATAGCTCGAGGGCCGCGTATCTTTGATAAGGCTGATAACGGTGATAGCTACGGCCCTGGCAAAACTTCCAAAATGGAACACAAAATCATAACATGGGGTACATGTGTAGGAGAAATAGGAGTTTCGTATGTCTGGAGGCTCCTTCCTTACACTTCGCCGTTGCATACAGACGTTACTCCAAGACACAGACACAAATTTAAATACAGTGAACAGAAACGTCAATGACCGGTCGGATAGTTCATAATTATGTGGTGGGGGGGGAACGCGTTACGAGCATTTTGCTTCTTTTTTCGCAGTTCAGTACACCTTCTTCCTGTTTTCATGCTGTCTTCAGTTTCTGATGGGTTATCCTCTGTGCAAACATACTATTCAATCTACGAAGTCGAGGCGAGTCGGTAGAAGAGGATAAATACATCATAGGTTTGACATTAAGTATAAAGAAAAAGGAGTAAGGCGGATAAGTCGTGCTGAAGTCTTCATTGAAAGAAATTAGTGGTTTAAGATTGGAAATTCAAAGAGGTAAATGCAACATCTAACCAATACCTGGATCTTTGTACTGGTTATACATTAGCGAGACGCTGAATTGCGTGAGGTTGCATATACGTACATAATCGAAACGAGTGATGGAAAGAGTGACTTAGGATCGATACCAGCAAGGCTTTTACTCACCATTTATGCACGTAATCGTTGATTATTTACAGCAGTACTCCAGGCAGTAATATATACTGGAGGTATTCACATCCTGATGTTTCGATCGTGAATTGTCCAGGATTGCTTTGATACATACAGTGCTTCACGTTCACTCAGTGCATGAAGTGGCACTTATATTATTAACATTGTCAGGAGTACTCTTATATACAGGTTGCCTGTACGAGTACCACTCTATGTTCACTTGAAATACATGAGCTATCCGCCACAGTGCACACGGCACTTCACTGGGAAATGGAATTCAGAGTGTTTGCTGAGAAGTCTTGGTAGCTTTGTCAAAATGCAGTCGCAAGCGTAGGGTGTTACTGGATTTGAGGTTTCAGTGCTCCAGTGAGAATACCTGTGGATGAGAAACCAGTTAAGCGTACTTCAGTAATAGCGCTGTTTGGCTGAGAAGCCGAAACGTTTAACAAATATAGGGATTTTCACTAAACTTGTTAAATCGGGGAATCGATCGTCCACCCTCTTCGAGGGAACAGGGCAGGCCTAGAGAGACCTGGACGCAGAGTGCTTTCAGCAATTTCGAGTTTTATAGGCGGACTACATCATTTTAACGCAGGTAGTTTTAACTCTCGAAGCTGAGTGTACAGCGATGTCACCCAAGCTGGCATTGTTAATAAATGGAACTTTTCTACCAGGTCAAGGACCTAGTAGATGGAGGAAGTGCTGCTCGAAGAAATGTACGTGCCGATAGTACCAAGGAAGTACCATAGTCAGATGGTGGTTAAACAGCAATTGTCAGCGTTGTTTGTCCGCAGCTCTTCTGCAGCATCTCGGAATTTACCAGAATGCAATCGCAATGCTGCAGCGATACTAGTATTATAATAAATCCCATTAGACAGAAGGCCACGGAAGAGACTTTTAATGATGTTTTTCAATTATTAAATTGTTGTCTGAAAATGCATTCTCCCTTTATTCTGAAAGAACACACTATATTTAGTTCTGCACAACAAATAGTCATACCAACAACTGAGGTATCACAGAAACAGGAGTCAGTAGATAAGGTGAAATGCTTCAAATTTTTGTGGGTACATACTGATGAACACTTGAACTGGAAAAAGCATATTACTGAGCTCCTGAAAGAATTAATTTCAGCTACGTTTACTCTTCGTATATGATAAGTTCGTATCGATATTTTGACAAACAGGTGGCGGTGTCTTGACGTCGGGTGTTGGGGTTTCTTTGACATCCCGCCAGAGGATCTGACTTCAGCATTCGCCAGTATGAAGACCGTGCTAAAAAGCGGCGCGGGGGTGGGACGTGAGCAGTACATTGGACAGGCAGTCTGCTAGGAGCGGCGAGCACGTCGAGATTGCCTAGGATAGTGAACGAATACCAACTTGGAAAAGCATCTGGTTTTCCTGTTTGGAGGTAGCTATGTGATATGGAGCCACACACAGAGTCGCCGGTTCCTTCGTGGCAGTTACACTGCTGTTTTGGAGCCTTTCCCTGCAGGGAAACCAGGGTTTAATTGTACCACGATAGAACTTCACAGAAGTGCACTTGCTGCGAGAGGGTTATGGTAATCATTGTCATGACACTTTGGAAGTTGATACCATCTGTTGTAGTACATCTCGATGGGACTTTGTCGTGTGAAGGGTGAGTGACATACGACCCGCACGAACCAATGTTGATAGTGCTCGCAAGAGCTTGGCTGCCCTGTCATTTACGTTTCTGCTCCTGTATCAGGTATCAACCTTTCGGATACAAAGAGACAGATTTATGTGTTCTTTTTATTTAAGATATTAGAGGGAGTTCCAGTGATAATTTGTGTATGTGATTTAAATCTATCTCTAAACGTTCTAGACGGTGTCTTCCATAAACCACCTTGTGTTGAACTGCATGAGCTGGCTCTTGGTTTCAGTAAATGCTACTCAGCCAAAGGGTCCGTGTACTTAGATGCGTACTGGAATGTAGATCTGATAAATCTATTTACACTCTTAAATTTTGGGAAAAGTGCTAAACTGGTCCCTTCTTTCAAATTATACGTAAGTGTTTTAAGACACTATACTACGTGTGGTGATATTGTGCTTCCTTCTGTTTCGAGATTTAAAATCTAATTTCTTATTGTACCTGTGTCTAGTGGGTCGAATTGTTGGGACTTGTGACGAATGTAAGTATGTTCACACCAGCTTCTGAATGAAGCTTTTCAGGATGAGGTCTTAGGGCTCTTCGTCTGTTACTCACTTGTCTTTCGGTATCGTAAAGAAATTGTGTGCTATAATCGACATCATGTTATTCGAACTCTGTCAGTTGTTAAGTTTACTGATTGCTCAGCCGCACCTACAACTATCTGACACTTTTTTATTGGCTCTTTTAAGTAAAATTTTGATAAATTTTATGGAAACCTTGATGGTTGACGACTATTCATTTGTGCTTTTAAGTAATTTTGATGGATTTACCTTGTTGACACCTTTAAACAACCTTGACATTTCTTATGTTTAAATTAATTATTGGCACTTAAAGACAATTTCTTAACTACTTTACAAGTGCTGAACTGAATAATTAATTATGCTCAGATTACCAGCGTATGCCTTATGTGAACTGATTAAGTTAAATAAAGTTGTGAAATTTTTCTGCTGGGATTGGGTTCAGTTCCTTACCACTCCTGGATCCCCATATCCTCAAATCATTTGAGTATAATTGCTAGTCTTCGAAACAAATGAATTAATCCCCTGACATATTTTACATATTTCGACTCAATAATGTTTCATGCAAAAATTTTCTGGGGTGACTCATCTCTTAAGTAGTGATGGCACATAAGCGAGCAGTAAGATTAATATGTGGTTTTTACCTGCAGTCGTTACGTAGCTAACTCCTCAACGTTTGAGGTGTATTAATTGCACCATCTCAATACATATATTCACTAATGAAATTCATCATAAATAATCCATCACAATTTTAGAAAAGCAATGATATTATATCTAAAGTACTAGACGAAAAATGACCTTTATTACCCATTATTAATCACGTGCCCAATAATATAAAATATCTTATAGGTAGCACAGCATGTTTTAAATCTAAATCTAAACTACAATAATTTCTTCTGCACATTGATTCCATGGACGAATTTCTATTCAAAAGCTGGTAGTCTGAAAAAGCTTTGATTTTGAGAGTAATCCCACGAACAAGATTTAAAAATAAGTTCATTGATGTTAACACTAGTCACGTATACTTAAAGTCCGTGGCTGGTAGATGCGCCGACGGCAGAGGGCGAATGGGGAGAGCAGTAGTGGTGAAGATTACGGGCAGACGCTGTAGGGGAAAAGCAGAGAGCTGGAGGGGAAGTGCCGTTTTAAACTGAAGCCTATGCAGACATTTTTTTTGTAAATATTAAATGAGCCCCTCCATGTCCACCCTTGCATGGCGTCACCTCCTCTTTGGCTAGTATCTTAAAAGAATTCCACTGGAAATGCAGCGATTACCAAAGAAGTGCGATGTGTGGCGAATTTTGAGCAAAACCTACACAATTCTCTTTTCGCCATGTTAAAGTTGGTTTGTTTTGTCGAAACACAGAGGATCTTTGACAGTCTCACCTTGCTAACATGTTGTGCAGAAGCAATTGCGAGAGGATTCTGAAACAGTGATTCATTAAATTTACTATGTGAGAAACTGAGGGGAAAGTTAGGTCAGTATCATATGAAAATGCACATCCTCCGTAGAAAATCAACGTCTAATGTCTTCACCTATATTGTTCCAAAACCCATGGCATTTCTAATTTCACCAGCTATCGATGGCCCTTAAAAATTACATTCTTTCATCGAAGACGTCTGTAGTTAATGGAACAACGTGGTAGATAATAAAGTGTTGCATGATAACCGAATGGCGAAATATTCTCCTATTTGCTTGCTATCATTTGTCAAAATCTTATTTCCATATACCAAACGTCTATGGAAGAGGAGGAATGTTACGGACATTTTTGTCTGGCTTTGTCACCGGCGCTGAGCGATAGCTAATGAGTGTGCTACGTCAGATCAGTTTTCTCGAGACTGGTGACAATAGAGACCTATCCAAGCATAAAGAAAAAGTCAATATGTTAGCTAAATTTCATTCGCCGCAAGCTATTATGTAATATGCACCGAACGCAAACTCATAGCAACCCCTATTTTGCATTGTAAATTTTTTTCGAAATTCAGGCAGTGTCTTTCTTCAATGTAAATATCACAATAACTATGAGCATTAATGAAATCATGGGCACATCATCATGAATCTGGCATATAAAGCTACAAGTGAGGCAAAAATGAATTTTTTTTAGCTAATAGTTTCTGTAAAATCATACGCGAAAGATTGCAGGGCATACGCGAAGTTTCTGCCGTCGCCAACCGGCCGAAAAACCTCCCCTTCTGAGTAAACGAATGAACTCGCCTAGCGCTTGGGACGAAAAATGGTCACCGTGCATCAGACACTGTATTCTGTGTGGACTCTGTCTGGTAAACTGACTCGTTCCACACCATTTCGATAAAAGAATGGTTCAAATTACCAATGGAACATGTAACAAACTACCTAACTGAATGAAAAACTGTTTCACTGTTGTGGCTGTACAAAGAGTAGATCCGAGTCCGCGGATTAGGAGTTCTTCTACTTACATTGATGTACTTACATGATGGAGTCAACAGAATATGTGCAAAGATCTCGACTGCAGGAACTATGGCACGGACATGTTTGCCCCATTGTATGCAACTAACAAAGAGTAGAATTGTTATGACGAACATAAAAAAAGGGAATTAAAATGGCTTGTGTTCTCTTGTCTCTGCAATTGCTGACTTTTGAACAAAATTCTATGTGATAGAAAATTTTAACGAGAAATATTGTGAACAGTAATCAAAATGACAGACAAATACTCGTGAAAATCCACCTATGGATGCGACAGACCTTACACCACCTGGTTAATGCCATATTTTTTTGGTTGTAATACTCGTGATACATTACCTGGACAAAGCCAGAACTGCGCTTATGTTGCAGTGGCAAATCGTATGAAACGGAAATTACCTGAAAATGACCATGACTAAGAAGTTTATTCATGGAACATTGCTTTAGCTAGCACAGCAGAGCCACAGTGACGAAGGTACTTCCCTTTGGGGTTCAAATATTGGTCCCAACTCTACTGCTTTTGCCGCAAACAACTTTGTTCTATACCCTACTTTTGAAAATCTGCTTCATAGAATAAATTTTAAAGTAATGATTAAATGAGTGCTTCCATAAACAAATATTTTGAAAGAAAAAGTTGGAACACGGTATACCAAGATTGTATAACTCAAAGGGCAGTATGTTGAGAAGTAAGAGTCTTGTCAAATATATTCCTTTTTCATCAGACTTTTCAATTTATCTTTCCCCCTCGGTATTTTGATAGTTACGGAACTGAACTACTTTGCACCTATGTTCTTCTTACATTCGCGTTGTACTCGGCTTTGACATGCGCATGTGATGGGCTTTTTCCTTTGCTGCAAACATGATCATCCCTTGTGTTCTCTGAACCTGTGAAAAGAAATTTCGGGTGTTATTACCTCACTAATATTGAAGTATCTTCTGTTGTACATCTTCATTTCGTAATATACCTTACGATAAGTGATGGAGGATACACCATACACCTCAGTTATCACTCACCCCATTTCCCATTCCACTCACGAATAATGTGCAGGAAGAAAGATTGTTGGTATGACTTGTGATGTGGCTAAAACTATTGAGAGCGTAAACCACGATAGTCTCATGTAAACTATTAAGTATTATGAAGTAGTGAATACGCAAATTCATCGTTTTTATCTCCTTTGTATGACAGAAAACAGTGTATGTGTATAATGTCGACAACACACACAATACACTCGAAATTTGAGATACGGTATACCACACGATTTTTATTTTGGGTCCTCTGTTGTTTCTGATATATAGATATGATGTTGAACTTAGGTTGACAGAAAAAAGCAAACTTTCTTCTTTTTCAGAAGGTACACGAATAAACTCTAGTACTAACGAACTTATTGGAAAAGCACATAATGATATATTTGAAAACAGGTGGATCAAGACAATCTGACAAGTCTTTTTAAGTTCAGTTCTTCTCCTGAAATTCCATAAATCACGAAAATAGTATACTCTGACAATGAAATGTAAGCAGCTGTTAAACTTTTGGGGCTACTGATAGACCACAACCTTTAATGAGACCATGTAAGCAATAGCCATGTTCTGAAATTTCTCCTGTGTAAGTGGTGTTTTTTAATTGGACAGTCAGAACGTTTCAGTTTAGCTGTCATATAACCGCATTGTAAGTTAGGGCTTTCATTCCGTCAGTAAAAGTTTAACTAATTTTCAGTTTAGTAACCGCTAGAAGAGGGAATCTCATCGTACAACTTGATTTCATAGCTTGGCCCTTCATAATAAGTACTGAAGGAATGTGACGTAACGTATTGCAGTATGAGGGATGAATAGGGCTATGCAGGCCGTCGAGGAACCATGATATGGGAGCTCCTGGAACGCTTTCCCGGATGAATACTCTCACTGAGACGAAGGCACTGGACAGTCCATCTACAGATCTGTTATTTCTGCTTACAAGAACCTGTGTTTTCAACGGTCTATTTGGTCACACTATTTGGTTGTTGATAATGAGTGGTATTCAGCTTAGGTAGGTCTTAACAAATACAGTGAAAGGTAAATTTTCTAGAAGAAAATGTTTTGAAAAGACAAGTAAACCATTTCACACAATGAAAAAGGCTCCACATAAAGATGGTTATGTTGGCATTAATTTACCTCTTTTGAGCATTCAGGGTACTCTGGGGGGCATCATAATACTAATGCAAGAAAATAAGAAAGTGAGTTCTAGGTTTAGCTGAACATAGTTTGTGTATGACAAGTCTTTCTGAACAGCAAACTCAGTTTCATTTTCAACTCTAGTGGTGATATGTGATACTAAGATCTGTAACGTCTTATTTTCTTTACGAGCATAAAGCTTGAAAACCACTCGTAATCTGGAATATGTGAAACACAGTGTTACTAATTACGCCTCTACTGTGTACGGTCGATATATCATGCGGTAACTTTGAATACACAGAACAATTTAATGTAACAATAAGAACTTTTATCATAGGCTTTAGACAATGCATATAAGGAACAGATACATGTCATTACGTAACTCTGGCATGTGCAAGAATTATGCTGATTTTGATGTGACAACAAAATGATTCAGACGAAGATCGTTTGGTTTCTAAAGTCATATCTACGCTACCGAAAATAAATTTGATGACAAATTCTAAAAAAAATTTTTACTCATTTAAAAAAAAAGGAATTTAGTGGTAAACAATTAAACTGAGCCATGTGCTAGGCCTTTTTTTCTTACTAGCCGCCTTGACAAATGTTCGTTGTGTGAAATTAATCATTACGTCTACTTTTGCTCTGAGTCTCTTTCTCCTTCTTCGTCTATTATAATCAGAGTAGAAGGGAACGTAATGCTTATTCGCGTACCATCTTGTTTGTAAGTACCTATGCTAAAATAAAATTGTGTCTCAGTCATTAAGTCCAGTGTTACGCCCTGTAAAGAGCCATGATTGTTCCTTCCAGTCTTAACACACTGAAATCCACGGAATGAGTCTCGCTGAGAGTATGAAAATTTGTTTCAGGCAAAAACTTTCCTTTCTTACAGTTTCAGGAACAGACCTGCGCCCTTCGAAATAAAACCATCAATGAAAGTCGCTGCTTTTATCTTGGATGTGTTTCATTTCTTGAGTCAGACCTCTGGGTAATGTACGCACTCACTTGATCGTGAGAAGTAATGTTGCACAATATCTATATGATATTAATCAAGATTAGTCCTCTTGATGCCGTCTTGATGCGGTATGAAACGATGGGAGAAACCCCGTATCAGTGTTGGCTATTAAGCCGAGTGGAGACGATTTCTGTTTTTTCCCTTCTACCACTGTATCGTCTGTATGAACGGAGATTAGGATGCGCTATGATAACACTTATAACACTTGTTTCCCACACATAAAACAAAATACTGTTCCCACAAAATGTACTTCATGTTCGCAATAGACATATTTTTGTGCGACGTCATAAAGATGGAGCAGATTCATGTTCTAAACCAGGCAGTTCACTCATTTTGTGGTAAGAAAATTGTTCTTAAAAATTACTAACCGATTGATACTGTGTGCCGGACTCTGCGTTTCGGGGGGTAAATGCTCTGCCGACTGAGCTACCCAAGCACACCTCAAGATCCTTCCTCGCAGATGAAGTATTGTCAGAAGTGAAGCTACGAGTGTAATGAACACAAATAATTGCTCACATTAGAAATAACAGGTTGTTAATTTGACTGCTGCACTAACCTCAGCACAAAAAATTGACTTCCTTCGTACAAGGAAGCTAACCGTGCTGCACACAACAAACTCTCTCAACAAAACAGTGGACTGGAACCACGTATGCACACTCAGCTAAAAATTAGGAACAGGGACGATATTAGAGCGCCTTACTTTATTTTCGTTCTCTACAACAGCACAGAAGAAACAGAGCACACCAGGCAAAAAAGTAGTAACCCCAAGAAGATAGAACGCTTGTACTGTGTAACACCTTCTCTAGTCTTAACAATCACCTTGACACCTCGAGGAAGAGAGTTCAAAAGTTTTTTCTGCGGTGCCATACCCAGCTGAAGCTAATAATTGATAATTAGATCCCACAGAGCTACAAAATTGCGGTGATGTTAATTGCTACGTTTCTGTGATCTAGATCATGTGACTGGGCTGACCAGTATAGATGCGGCAGGATGCTCCAGTGTTTGCACCAGGAATATGTGCGTGCTGTCCTGTGGACACTGCTGTTGTCATGTAAGCAAACTGGAATGTCCACTCGAATATTTAGAAAAAAGGGCTACACTTCGACACCAACGGTAAAAAAAAGTCACGGTTCATGCTCACAGTAACCTTAATGAGACGGCGGAACTTCTGGTATCTCCAAATTGTCACAGAAACACTTCCAACCAGAACCACCGAAACGTTTGTGTCTGCACCAACACTATACTCTGTCGTCAGAGCTGATACGGAACGCCGCCTGTCCTACTTTGTAGAGCGGACAACCCCACGACCTACACGTTATGGGATAAGCCATAGATTGGCAGCAACTTGTTGCATATTCGTGGTTTCACCGTCCTTCGACTACTTTCCATAGATGCTCATGACTGCACCAAGCGTAACAGTTGGCGATCTTCGCCACGTCCGACATGTTCGTTCCTATGCACCGGGATACAACCATCAGCCCTTTGTTAAAGTCACCCATGCAAATGGATTTTCCTATTTACAAGCCGTATCATCATTAGAATGGTTCCCCATTCGTCTGTGCTCCATTTGTATACTTTCCTTATTGCCACGCTTCCCCGAAACAACACCAAGATGCATTCAGTCCCTTGCTAGGCATTGACCATAATATCTTGTCCCATGACTGTAAGTCTGCACATCTTCAGTGAGCCGAACAATACAGAGACTAGCTAGAGGTATGTGGTATGTAGTGTAGCCCGAAGAGTCATGAATTTCCCTCTTGTCATATAGTGCCCCCTGTGGGGGCAGTTTTATATTCTACAGGACATTCGCCTGGCCTTTCATGATAGCTGTCGTGCTATTCGAAGGCAGTATGACAGCTGTGGACTACGTGAGAGTTATTTAGGGCCATCTGCACCCCACCATTCTCGATACCTTCCCCGACGAAGGTGACATCTCCCATCTCGCGCCCCAATCCGCCGGAAATGTACCAAGGACTTATACAATTCGTGCTACACTGATTCAGTAGTATACTGCGTTCCAAAAGTGGGCCAACATTTTATTGGCTCATCGGTGTATGTGCCATCGTGAGCGAAGGCCTTTGCGAGGTGCCCGACTCCAAATGTCTATTACAAATAGTTTATGTTGCAATATTTTCTCGGAAAATGGTTGAAATGGGCCTGCATTTGCTCTCAGTTTTTGGAACCGATTGTCAAAGAGAAGACGTGATACTCGTCCCCAGCCCTTGTTGGTTAGGATCTGTTTACAATCACTATCTTATGCCTTGTTACATGGCTGCTAGTGGAGCACCAGCCTTCGGAGACGCGTCGGACATTCCGCGGTGGTACTCCAACAAATGGAGCAACTTCAATTTCTCTTATCATGGGCCCATTCAAATGTGATAGCTCGTCTCCTTCATTCTGTTACGTCTCCATGTCGACCCATCTTACCGCCCTACAACTCACTGACACATATACTCGATTTCACGTCGTATCTTACGTCAATGATACCACGTGGTATCAGTTCTGTACCTTCTACAGCATTCCAAAGCGACAACTGAGCTCTTCTTGTCGTCGTCGTCATTGTTGTTGTTGTGGTCTTCAGTCCAAAGACCGGTTTGATGCAGCTCTCCGTGTTACTCTTTACTGTGCAAGCCTCTTCATCTCCGAATAACTACTGCAACCTATGTCCTTCTGACTGTGCCTACTGTATTCATCCCTTCGTCTGCCTCTATGATTTTCACCTGCCACACTTCCCTCCATTAGTGAACTGGTGATCTTCTCAAGTCTAAAAATGTGTCCTACCAACCGATGCCTTCTTAAAGTCAGGTTGTGCCACAAATTACTTTTCTACCCAGTTCTTTTCAAATGGTTCAAATGGCTCTGAGCACTATGGGACTTAGCATCTAAGGTCATCAGTCCCCTAAAACTTAGAACTACTTAAACCTAACTAACCTAAGGACATCACACACATCCATACCCGAGGCAGGATTCGAACCTGCGACCGTAGAGGTCGCGCGATTCCAGACTGAAGCGCCTAGAACCGCTCGGCCACACCGGCCGGCACCCAATTCTGTTCACTACCTGCTCTTTAGTTACGCGATCTATTCGTCTAATCTTCAGCATTCGTTTGTAGCACCACATTTCAAAATCTTCTATTCGCTTCTTGTCTAAACCGTTCATCGCCCATGCTCCACTTCCGTATATGGCTGCACTTCATACAAATACTTTCACCAAGGACGTCCTGAGACTTAAATCTGTATTAGATGTTAGAAAATTTCTCTTCTTCAGAAACACTTTTCTTTCCATTGCCAGTGTATGTTTTATATCGCCTCTATTTCGGCCCTCAGTTATTTTGCTGCCCAGTTAATAAAACTCATCTACTACTTTAAGTGTCTCGCTTCCTAATATACTCCCATCAGCATCACCTTATTTAAATCCACTACGTTCCATCATACATGTTTTGCTTTTGTTGACGTTCATTGTACAAGACATTGTACATTCCGTTCAACTGCTCTTCCAAGTTGTAAATAACTTTTCGCTCCCTGTATTTCACCCCTGCTATCTTCACAATTTCAAAGAGAGTATTCCAGTCAACATTGTCAAATGCGTTTATTTTTTGCCCACAAATGCTATATACCTATTTGGCCTTTCTTCAACCTATCTCCTAAAATACGACTTAGGATCAGTACTACCTCGCGTGTTCCTACAATTTTCCGTAAACCAAACTGATTTCCTCCGAGACTGGCTTATACCAATTTATCCACACTTCTCTAAAGAATTCATGTTAGTATTTAGCAACTATGACTTATTAAACGGCGAGTTCGGTAATATTCAGACCTGTCAGCACCTGCTTCCATTATGAGTGTATTTCGACTGTTTCATATATCTTAATATCAACTGGAAGTATTTTGTCATGGTTGGCTCCACCAAGGCTGTTCTGATAGAATGACGTCCTTTCCCAGGGCCTTGTTTGGACTTAAGTGTTTCATTGTTCTGTAAAATTTTTCTCGCAAAATAATATCTCCTGTCTCATCTTCATCTACGTCCTCTACCACTTCTATAATATTGTCTTCAAGTTCATCTCCCTTGTATGGACGCTCTATATACTCCTTCCACCTTTCAGCTTTCCCTGGAGCCAAGATAGATACAAAGCCCACGCCTACCACGGTAGTACAAGTTTGTATGCCAACTAGCTCTGCAGATGACAAAGAGATTGATGAACTGTATGATGAGATAAAAGAAATTATTCAGACAGTGAAGGGAGACGAAAATTTAAGTCATGGGTGACTGGAACTCGATAGTAGGAAAAGGAGGAGAAGGAAACGTAGTAGACCAATATGGATTTGGGGAGGGGGGGAGGGGGGGGGGAGAAATGAAAGAGGAAACCGGAAGCCACCTGGTATAATTTTGCAAAGAGCATAACTTAATCATAGCTAACACTTGGTTCAAGAATCATGAAAGAAGGTTGTATACACGGAAGAAGCCTGGAGATACTAGAAGGTATTAGATAGATTAAATAATGGTAAGACAGAGATTCAGGAACCAGGTTTTAAATTGTGAGACATTTCCAGGGGCAGATGTGGACTCTGACCACAATCTGGTGGTTATGAACTGTAGATTAAAACTGAAGAAACTGCAAAAATGTGGGAATTTGGGGAGATGGGTCCTAGATAAACTGAAAGAACCAGAGGTTGTAGAGAGCTTCAGGGAGAGCATTAGGGAGCGATTGACAAGAAAGGGGGAGAGAAATACAGTAGAAGAAGAATGGGTAACTTTGAGAGATGAAATAGTGAAGGTAGCAGATGATCAAGTAGGTAAAAAGATGAGGGCTAGTAGAAATCCTTGGGTAACAGAAGAAATATTGAATTTAATTAATGAAAGGAGAAAATCCAAAAATGCAGTAATGGAAGCAGGCAAAAAGGAAAACAAACGTCTCAAAAATGAGATCGACAGAAAGTGCAAAATGGCTAAGGAGGGATGGATAGAGGACAAATGTAAGGATTTAGAGGCGCTTATCACTAGGGGTAAGATAGATACTGCTTACAGGAAAATTAAAGAGACCTTCGTAGAAAAGAGAACCACTTGTATGAATATCAAGAGCTCAGAGGGAAAACCACTTCTAAGCAAAGAAGGGAAAGCAGAAAGGTGGAAGGAGTATATAGAGGGTCTGTACAAGGGCGATGTTCTTGAGGACAATATTATAAAAATGGAAGAGAATGTAGATGAAATAGGAGATATGATACTGCGTGAAGAGTTTGACAGAGCACTGAAAGACCTGAGTCGAAACAAGGCCCCGGTAGTAGACAACATTCCATTAGAACTACTGACAACCTTGGGAGAGCGAGGGCTAACAAAACTCTACCATCTAGTGAGCAAGATGTATGAGACAGGCGAAATGCACCCAGACTTCAAGAAGAATATAATAATTCCATTGCAAAACAAAGCAGGTGTTAACAGATGTGAAAATTACCGGACTATGAGTTTAATAAGTCACGACTGCAAAACACTAACGCGAATTCTTTACAGACGAATGGAAAAACTGGTAGAAGCCGACCTCGGGGAAGATAAGTTTGGATTCCGTAGAACTGTTGGAACACGGGAGGCAATACTGACCCTACGACTTATCTTAGAAAATAGATTAAGACAAGGCAAACCTACATTTCTAGCATTTGTAGACTTAGAGAAAGCTTTTGACAATTTTGACTGGAATACTCTCAAATCCTGAAGATGTCTGGGGTAAAATACAGGGAGCGAAAGGTTATTTACAATTTGTGTAGAAACCATATGGCAGTTATAAGAGTCGAGGGGTATGAAAGGGAAGCAGTGGTTTAGAAGGGAGTGAGACGGGGTTGTAGCCTCTCCCCGATGTTATTCAATCTGTATATTGAGCAAGCAGTAAAGGAAACAAAAGCAAAATTTGGAGTAGGAATTCAAATCCGCCGGCCGGGGTGGCCGAGCGGTTTTAGGCGCTACAGTCTTGAACCGCGTGACCACTACGTCGCAGTTTCGAATCCTGCCTCGGGCATGGATGTGTGTGATGTCCTTAGGTTAGTTAGGTTTAAGTAGTTCTAAGTTCTAGGGGACTGATGACCTTAGAAGTTAAGTCCCATAGTGCTCAGAGCCATTTGAAACATTTGAGCCAGTAAAATTCCATGGGGAAGAGATAAAAACTTTGAGGTTTGCCTATGACACTGTAATTGTGTCAGAGACAGCAAAGGACCTGGAAGAGCAGCTGAACGGAATGGACAGTGTCTTGAAAGGAGGTTATAAGATGGACATCAACAAAAACAAAAGGAGGATAATGGAATGTCGTCGAATTAATTCAGGTAATGCTGCGGGAATTGGATTAGGAAATGAGACGTTTAAAGTAGTAAAGGAACTTTGCTATTTGGGGAGCAAAATAACTGATGATGGTCGAAGTAGAGAGGATATAAGATGTAGACTGGCAATGGCAAGGAAAGCGTTTCTCAAGAACAGAAATTTGTTAACATCGAGTATAGATTTAAGTCTCAGGAAGTCGTTTCTGAAAGTATGTGTATGGAGTGTAGCCATGTATGGAAGGGAAACGTGGACGATAAATAGTTTAGACAAGAAGAGAATAGAGGCTTTCGAAATGTAGTGCCACAGAAGAATGCTGAAGATTAGATTGGTAGATCACATAACTAATGAAGAGGTATTGAACAGAATTGGAAAGAAGAGAAATTTGTGGCAGAACTTGACCAGAAGAAGGGATCGGTTAGTAGGACATGTTCTGAGGCATCAAGGGATCACCAATTTAGTATTGATAGCGTGGAGGGGAAATATCGTAGATTGAGACCAAGAGATGAATACACTAAACAGATTCAGAAGGATATAGGTTGCAGTAGGTACTGGAAGATGAAGAAGCTTGCACAGGATAGAGTGGCATGGAGAGCTGCATCAAACCAGTCTCAGGACTGAAGATCACAACAACAACATCTGTGGAACGCCAGTTTTGTTTCTCCTGATGATGACATCTTGCTGAGTAGTCCCCGCCCGGAGATCTAAATGAGGGACTATTTTACCTCTGGAATATTTTTGCCTAAGAGGATGCCGTCATCACATAACCACGCAGTAGAGCTGCCCTCGGGAAAAATTATATCTGTAGGTCTCCTTGGTTTCAGTCGCTCTTATAATGCTACTATTTTGGACTGTGACTTTGTTAGTAGTAATGCAACTTGTTTCCACAATTCGACAACAGTCTTGAAAAGTCTTATAAAATTTAACAGATATACTTTCTGAAACATTTCTGGAGGGTACAAAAACTCATAGTTTCTTCTTTATTTGACCTAAACGGGATCGACAATGTGATCTAGTAGAAATTATACAAACCGTGGAATAAATGCAGTGACAATTTTCGCGCTCAATTTAGTAAATATGACGACACGCTTACACAAACACCAGTTTAAAAAATGTTCATGATCACATGCTAATATGATCGTGAAGACGTATTTATATGACTAACAATAATGGAATTTAAAAAATGCGACACAGACACACACACGCATATATGTGATAGTTGTGTAGAAGTGAATATAAGAGATGGATGCATTTTGTACAGAATCGTGAACATTGCTGCTGCATTTCACACATCGTAGTGGCAAAGACGGTTTGGCGGGGGACTTAGTCTCAGTACTTAGGGTCTCTGGAGACATTTGTATATCAGCCAGGACGTTAGTGCAGAATCCGATGGACAATCATTATGAGGTAAAATTAAGTGCGTACTTGTTTCGTTTTTCAGCAGAGAACTATGAAAATAATGTTTACGGTTTTCTGCGGAGCTACAGAACCGAACTGTGAAGCAATCGCTTAATGCTTAGTTTGTTTGTGAGCTGTGTCGGTGGTATGTCGAGGGATGACACACAGTTTTTGTTTATTAAACAAATTTTTCCATGGCATAACAATATAAAATTTCACCAGAGGTCTTATTATTGTTCTACACTCCTGGAAATGGAAAAAAGAACACATTGACACCGGTGTGTCAGACCCACCATACTTGCTCCGGACACTGCGAGAGGGCTGTACAAGCAATGATCACACGCACGGCACAGCGGACACACCAGGAACCGCGGTGTTGGCCGTCGAATGGCGCTAGCTGCGCAGCATTTGTGCACCGCCGCCGTCAGTGTCAGCCAGTTTGCCGTGGCATACGGAGCTCCATCGCAGTCTTTAACACTGGTAGCATGCCGCGACACCGTGAATTCATTGTCCCAGGAAGGGGAAACTTTATTGACACATTCCTGGGGTCAGATACATCACATGATCAGACTGACAGAACCACAGGCACATAGACACAGGCAACAGAGCATGCACAATGTCGGCACTAGTACAGTGTATATCCACCTTTCGCAGCAATGCAGGCTGCTATTCTCCCATGGAGACGATCGTAGAGATACTGGATGTAGTCCTGTGGAACGGCTTGCCATGCCATTTCCACTTGGCGCCTCAGTTGGACCAGCGTTCGTGCTGGACGTGCAGACCGCGTGAGACGACGCTTCATTCAGTCCCAAACATGCTCAATGGGGGACAGATCCGGAGATCTTGCTGGCCGGGGTAGTTGACTTACACCTTCTAGAGCACGTTGGGTGGCACGGGATACATGCGGACGTGCATTGTCCTGTTGGAACAGCAAGTTCCCTTGCCGGTCTAGGAATGGTAGAACGATGGGTTCGATGACGGTTTGGATGTACCGTGCACTATTCAGTGTCCCCTCGACGATCACCAGTGGTGTACGGCCAGTGTAGGAGATCGTTCCCCACACCATGATGCCGGGTGTTGGCCCTGTGTGCCACGGTCGTATGCAGTCCTGATTGTGGCGCTCACCTGCACGGCGCCAAACACGCATACGACCATCATTGGCACCAAGGCAGAAGCGACTCTCATCGCTGAAGACGACACGTCTCCATTCGTCCCTCCATTCACGCCTGTCGCGACACCACTGGAGGCGGGCTGCACGATGTTGGGGCGTGAGCGGAAGACGGCCTAACGGTGTGCGGGACCGTAGCCCAGCTTCATGGAGACGGTTGCGAATGGTCCTCGCCGATACCCCAGGAGCAACAGTGTCCCTAATTTGCTGGGAAGTGGCGGTGCGGTCCCCTACGGCACTGCGTAGGATCCTACGGTCTTGGCGTGCATCCGTGCGTCGCTGCGGTCCGGTCCCAGGTCGACGGGCACGTGCACCTTCCGCCGACCACTGGCGACAACATCGATGTGCTGTGGAGACCTCACGCCCCACGTGTTGAGCAATTCGGCTGTACGTCCACCCGGCCTCCCGCATACCCACTATACGCCCTCGCTCAAAGTCCGTCAACTGCACATACGGTTCACGTCCACGCTGTCGCGGCATACTACCAGTGTTAAAGACTGCGATGGAGCTCCGTATGCCACGGCAAACTGGCTGACACTGACGGCGGCGGTGCACAAATGCTGCGCAGCTAGCGCCATTCGACGGCCAACACCGCGGTTCCTGGTGTGTCCGCTGTGCCGTGCGTGTGATCATTGCTTGTACAGCCCTCTCGCAGTGTCCGGAGCAAGTATGGTGGGTCTGACACACCGGTGTCAATGTGTTCTTTTTTCCATTTCCAGGAGTGTATTAACTTCCAACCTCCATCACTGCTGGCTATTCACTTCCAACTGCCATCACTGATGGCTATTAACTTCAATCTCCATCACTACTGGCTATTCATCTCTAACTGCGAGTCTGACCAGCCACAGTGTCTCTTACAGAGGCAGCACAGCGCTCTCAGAGTTGTTAATGCAGTCTATCGCGCTGGCAACATATAAACATATAAACAGGCTACTTACACTTCTTCCTTCTGTGCAATAACCTATCCGACAACTTGTTACCAAACATTGCAAGCCATTAAATCACACTCCTCAGGTCCTGTATACTACAACAATAACAAAAACACTGTTCTCCATTTCTGTCTGTGGTCTTCTTTGGTTATTGGGTTAAGACAAGTCTACCCTGTAGGTGGATTATGTCCGTGACAGTTTGGCCACGCCCCATTTTGATCATTGACTGCACAGGCTGCCCAGCTCCTTGGCACATCACGTTCCAGCTGAACTTCCACCTTGTTTGCTGGGCACCAAAAAACTCTCTGCCATACCTGAAATAAATTTGCACAGCGTCCCATACCAAGGCCAGCGCCAAACTGTCACTTGTCCGCTGCTAATCACCGTAGCTTCCGGTAGAGGCAAAATTTGTAGTCACTGCATTTCCCCACACCGCTACAGACACCTCCCGGCCCAACATGGTTCCACTGACAACCTCGGTCATCATCCGAGGCCCGAACATGCCGAAACGCAGCAGCCCCAGCTCTAACCTCCAGGAGACGTTCACAGTTCTAAGTGGTGTAGCTCCCCGGTTTCCATCACGCAGTGCCACCCCAAGTGGAATGGCCTCACTACAGCACAAAATGCCGCCAATTATGTTTTCTGGCCGAACTATGGGCGCCAGAGCTGTGGTGCCGTAGCCATCTGGTGAGGTAGGAAGAAAAGCTTACCGCAAAAGCTTACGGCGCACTCTTCCCTCACGAAACTGGCCACCGCTCTCTACCAGCAGATGAAGGAAGACAAGTACTGAAAATCTTACAGTGAACAAAATCACAACAAACACGACAAGCCATGGGAGTGAAATGCCACAGAAACACACACTTAAAAGACATAGACAATATGATGACAAAAAACAAACTATGACTGATTTCCAAGTCGAGGAGAGCGTCCTAGCAATACCCGTGCCACCTCCAACTGATAAAAGAAATTTCCACCCATTCAAGAGTCAAACAGCGTTCCACAACAAGATACAAATGCATCATATTATACTGCAGGGATGACCAGGCAATAAATCACTATTTACAACTTCCACCCACACTAACCTATTCTGTACTTTACTCAGATAAACATATTTTACATACCAAACCATGTCCGCGTCCCTTAGCGTACGGCGTTAAGCGTCGTTGAATAGCTAGCGCGCCGCCAAGAAGGTAAACACAGAACATGCCATCCGAGCTATCATAGTAGCAAGTGTGAAGGGCAACGATTTCAATGTACTTGTAACGTAAAGGCAAAGGAGACGGCGAGTTGACGTTTTATGATCTTTGTTTATAAATGCTTTATTTGACATAATTGCTGATGTTCCATGCGGGACAACACTACGGGTTTCCCGCCTCTTACTGGGACCTGAACGCGTTGCTTTTGTCTGTGAAAGTGCTAGTTTGATAGGTGTTGCATCGAGGCCAGTACCTGTGCACACTGCGGAGACTGTTTCGCCCTGCTTCAGTTTTTCATCAAACGGGGACATTCGTGTCTTTGTAACTGTGTGGACTGTACTGGAAATGGAGCGCTATTCTTGGGACGAAAGGACAGACATGTACTGTGCTTGTGGGGATACAGATGGAAATGGTCACGCTGCCTAACTTTTGTACGTTCGGCGGTTTCCGAAACCTCGAGTGCTAGATCTGCGCGTGTTTACTGCCATTTCAACAGAAAATGCCATATATGCTTTCACCAATCAAATTTTGAATGATCTGAATAACAGAACACCACCCATTGGGATTTTTTGTGATCTCTCAAAGGCTTTTGATTGTGTAAATCATGAAATTCTACTAGACAAGCTCAAGTATTGTGGCATGAGTGAGACAGTGCACAAATGGTTTAATTCGTACCTAACTGGAAGAGTGCAGAAAGTTGAAATAAGCAGTTCTCGTAATATGCAAAGATCAGCACATTCCTCAAACTGGAGAACTATCAAGAATGGGGTTCCACAAGGGTCGGTCTTGGGTCCTTTGTTGTTCTTAATATATATTAATGACTTGCCATTCTATATTCATGAAGAGGCAAAGTTAGTTCTCTTTGCTGATGATACAAGTATAGTAATCACACCTGACAACCAAGAATTAACTGATGAAATTGTCAATAATGTCTTTCAGAAAATTACTAAGTGGTTCCTTGTAAACGGACTCTCGCTGAATTTTGATAAGACACAGTGCATACAGTTCCGTACAGTAAATGGTATGACGCCATTAATAAATATAGACCTTAATCAGAAGCATATAGCTAAGGTAGAATATTCAAAATTTTTAGGTGTGTCCATTGATGAGAGATTGAATTGGAAGAAACACATTGATGATCTGCCGAAACGTTTGAGTTCAGCTACTTATGCAATAAGGGTCATTGCAAATTTTGGTGATAAACATCTTAGTAAATTAGCTTACTACGCCTATTTTCACTCATTGCTTGCATATGGCATCATAATTTGGGGTAATTCATCACTGAGGAATAAAGTATTTATTGCACAAAAACGTGTAATCAGAATAATAGCTGGAGTCCACCCAAGATCATCCTGCAGACATTTATTTAAGGATATAGGGATATTCACAGTAGCTTCTCAGTATATATATTCTCTTATGAAATTTGTTATTAACAACCAAACCCAGTTCAAAAGTAATAGCAGTGTGCACAACTACAATACTAGAAGAAAGGATGATCTTCACTATTCAAGATGAAATCTAACGTTGGCACAGAAAGGGGTGAATTATACTGCCACTAAAGTCTTTGGTCACTTACCAAATACTATCAAAAGTTTGACAGATAACCAACAAGTATTTAAGAAGAAATTAAAAGAATTTCTGAATGACAACTCCTTCTACTCCATAGAGGAAGTTTTAGATATATAAAAAAAAATAAAAAAGTTGTTATATTAACTTAATTATGTTGCTAAATTAACTTAATTATGTCATGTATTGGAAAATTTGACTCGTTCCACATCTTTACGAAATATCGTATTCTCGATCCATGGAACTAGTATTAATCTAATCTAATCTAACCCTACCACAGGCAGAGTCACTTGAGGCACGTTTTCCACTCCTACCTTCTCGTAATGGCACATGTGAATTGAAGGACTGTTTCGAAACCCGCTGTATTAATTCTGTGTTACAGACGCGGAGGCCTGACGGACGCGGTCGTCAACGTCAACGTATCGAGCGTACGCCAGGGCTTGAAGAAGAGGTGTTAGCACTGCCAGTAAACACACCCTGACCAAGCTGCTGCGTGTCGTCCACAATTTGGCGTATGTGACATGAAAATGATTTGCACCCTTACCACCTTTCGAAGGTTCACGCCCTTAACCCAGACGATTTTCCGCGTCGAATTGAATTCTGACAGTGGTTTTTGCAAAGATGTGCCATTCAACCGGACTTCGCGAACCGCGTACTTTTTTACGGATGAGACATACTTTACAGAAGAGGGTATGTTCGACAGCCTTACTCAGCACATGTGGGCACGCTGTCCTTGTTCGTGGTCACGCAGATCGCTTCCCTGTCAACACTTTTGCCGGCTTGGTAGACGATAGTCTGGTCGGTCCATACATGTTCCTCTGGCGACTGAACGCAAACAGGTAATTAATCTTTTTACGAAAAACTCTGTCAGAGTTGTTGAATACATTCCAGTCAACGTGGAACAGCGAATATGATACTAAGATGATGGTCCACCTGGGCACTTCACACATGCTGTGTGAATATATTTGGGTGAAACCTTTGGTGAGGACTAGATGGGGAGCAGTGGCATGGACTGCACTTTCATCCGACTTGGCACCCACTGCTTTTTCTTTCTAGGGCCACCTGAAATATGTTTGTGGTGTCACCGACAGACACCATACTTACTAGGTGGTAGCCTTTAAGTCGGCCGCGGTCCGCTAGTATACGTAGGACCCGCGTGTCGCCACTATCAGTGGTTGCAGACCGAGCGCCACCACACAGCAGGTCTAGTCTACAGAGACTCCCTAGCACTCGCCCCAGTTGTACAGCCGACTTTGCTAGTGATGGTTCACTGACTACATACGCTCTCATTTGCAGAGACGACCGTTTAACATAGCATTCAGCTACGTCATTTGCTACGACCTAGCAAGGCGCCATATTCAGTTACTATATTCTGAACAGATAATATTGTGAATCATGTACCGTCAAGAGCGATGTTCATCATTAATGGATTAAAGTTAAGTATCAAACTAATTACGTCCGCTTTCTGAATTCTAATTCCTTGTCATGTTCCAGACCTCACGTCAGTATAGTTCTTCCCTCCTCACGCTAGCCTGCGTGAGCTAAAACGCGTGCATTTCGGACTCCTCTAGTAACACGGTGTTGGCTCTTCTGCCAACACAACAATGTTGTCTATGGGACACTCAATAAGACTGATGAAAAGCTGATAGTGCGCATGATGGCATCCACCGATGTAATTTCCACTTTGCCAGGAGTGTTTGAAACTGTGCGACAGTCACTCCAGTGTCGTTGGACGGGGTGCAACCAAGCAGGAGAGCATAATTTCGAGGCCTTTTTGCAACTGTTTACAAATAAAGCTTATAAAACTTCAGCCCGGCTTCTCATTTACCTTGATGCCACAAAAAAGAAAACATTGCCCTTGAGGTCTGCTACCATAACGGCTCGGATGGGACATTGTGTGCCTGCTCTCTTGCCTTCTTGCCATACGCTAAGGAATGCGAACATAGTTTGCTATGTAAAATGCGCTTGTTATGACGAAATATTTTCTATATTCAGTTCAGATACACCATAGGTATATTTATAAAGTCGTGTTTCAGTCCCTACGACACATAAGCGGGAACCAAACACAAACAACAGAGAAGAATGCAAAACACAATAATCACACTTCCCATTTGTACAATCGAGTAATCATATAAATGCAATACAATAATTAAATGAACTCATTACAGAGTCTTTACTTACTACCAAGGACCTTTACTAGCAACTTACTACTACTGCATACAATAGGGCAGCCAAGGCTACCTAATCTATGGACAACAGCAGCAACATAAGATTTAGAAAACTAACAGCTATATACAGTGGATGAACATGCCTTCAGTGTGATTACAATAGAAAATAGAATCTCTTGTACAACAACGTGGAGATAAGACACAATACAAAAAGTACACTCTTGGGCCCCCACAACCATGTCTTGTAACACTGGAACTTGTAACAAGTACTTTGTATTCGAAACATGTACAGCAGCCACTGACTGTCTTCACTGTACATGATACCTGCTGTACAATAACCTCAGTCCGATAACTTGTGAGCCACACACTAAGCACTGAGAACATCTAAAGAACATTCTAGTGTTCTGTATATTACAACAATAACAAAATCACTCTTCTCTGTATTTGGCTGTTGCTGGTTACCGAATAAAGACATGTCCGCCCTCCATATAGACATTATTGAAGACAGCTTAGCACATTCCGGATTGACCACTGACTGCGTAATGTGTCCAGGCTCCTCATCGTACCACATTCCAGATGAGCTGTTGTCTCGGTTGCTGGCCACCAACAACCACCCTCTGTCTCCTCCAACTGCTGCCTGCAACGATAAATTGGGCTTGCAACACCACACCCAAAATAAGTGCACACAGTGGCCCATACCAGGGCTCGTGCCATCTAATCACTCACCCATCTCTAGCCACACCGCTACTGGCTCAGATCTACGCCCTGCTGATTGGCCTGCCATCGCTCAAGGCTTGACCAGAGGCGATGTGTTGCAGGATGGGAGACCTCTCCACTGCTGCCTGCTGCTTGCTACTGCCATCCAGAAGATGCTGACAACTACAAGCAGGGCAGCTCCCTGGTTTACGCCGTGCCTTGCCACCCCAGGTAGACACGGAACGCCGGTGCTGCTGAACAAAACACCGTCAACTGTGCTCTCCGGTCACACTAACAGTGCCAGAGTAGCCCCATCTGGGGCGAGCAGGAAGAACAACATGCCGCGTTTTTCAAATTCATGCCCCCCCCCGTATCTTGAGAATCACAGCAATTCTACCATATTACCACAATATTTTGTTGTTTTTGCGGTGCAGTATGACACTACTTGTCACATTGTGTGTTGATGGAACTGAGTCTTTGTGTGGAATGGATCTGTCGACTTGTAATTTTTCTCAAGGTAATTCAAAGTTGTGTATCTACTGGAAAAAATTCATCATGATTTAACGATTACGTTCTGAGTCTGTCCGAATGTTCAACCTGGCTAACGAAAACAAATAATCGATGGCAGAGATGGCCATAGCCTATACGTGTCCGGGGTGCGAGAACTACCTTGACACTCCTACCTTCGTAGCTAAATCAGCCCGATTTTCTTTTAGGAGTTACACAAACAAATATTGTGCAGAATTCACAAGTTGCGTAACGGCCGCGGATTAATCAGTGGTACAGGAAGTGCAGAATGAATTTCTTTCATTTCCGCCAGTGATCACAAAACTTTTGGTCTCTAGGCTACCGGTTATCTAAAGACCAAATGTTTTGTGATCAGTGGCGGAAATAAAGGAAATTCATTTGTTATCATTCATACAATACTAAAATATTATTAATCATTAAGACTAAAGGAAAAAAATAATTACAGGAAATCTGTAACTTTAGGACTCAGTGATTAATTCCAGGTCAGCTACAAGAAGGGTCCAGTTAAACATGTGAGTCACTACTGTTTGGAAGTTTTTCACGGAAATAAAACGGATGTGTTTTCCGGTTTATGCGTAAAATAAAGTTAGCAACATACTAGCTCCGGAGACAAAGTACTAATAATCGTACTGATAGATCCTACCATTAAACTTTGGAGACCACCTGGGAGAAGTGCACCCGATGAAACCCCTAGTGAGGTCGCGTCTGCTTGGTGATGGTAGTTTGTTAGTACTTGCCTAAAAGTTCTGTAGAAATTTGAATGTTATTCTCTCTGAAGACACTATTGATTTCCTTCAATCTGTTTAAGTTATTTTTGGTTACTTCCTCTGTTTCGCATTTTTTTCTGCATTTCTAAAAAGTACTACCAATTATTTGGTCTTATGTGGTTATTCCACATTTCCCCAGCTTGGTATATTTTGGTTTGTGAGAAATTGGGCTATAACTCCCACATATTCGTACTCATTCACTCATTATTTTACGGAGATGATTATGTATTGCTTGCTAGATGGTCGATCGGATGAACCTCAGGTGGACGTTTTCCGCGGCTTTTTTTGAAAGTGTATGGACATTTGCTGCAGACTGGCATTCCTACATGGACTTGCGAGGTGCTGACCATTGGCGTTTGTCTTCTTGTTTGCTGAACAAATTCCAGAGGATGTGTCTGTGTTCTCTTTCTGTGATGATTTGCTGTTTAAAATCTCTAGGTAGAACCTTAGCGTGGCGATGAAGGATCATGCAGAGTGTTCGAATTGTGACTAGAACGTCTCAACTTTGGTGTAGTCATTGATTGCATTGTTATATTGTTGTCATTGATTGCATGAAGACTGAAGACGCCAAAGGAAATGAGACACGTGGGCTTTTTCGACACTATGCACTGATATGCAGAAGTCACGGAATAGCAATATGCACACATACAGATGGCAATAGTATCGCGTACACTAGGTATAAAAAGGCAGTGCACTCACGTAGCTGTCGTTCATATGAAAAGGCTTCCGACGTGATTATGGCCGCAAGGCGGGAATTAACAGACTCCGGACGTGGAATGGTAGTTGGAGCTAGATGCATGGCCAATTCCATTTCGGAAATCGTTAAGGAATTCAGTATTTGGAGACCCATAGTGTCAAGAGCGCTCCGAGAATGTCAAATTTCAGGCATTATCTCTCTCATCATGGACGATGTAATGGCCGACGGCCTTCACTTAACGACCGAGAGCAGCAGCGTTTAAGTAGAGTAGTCAGTGCTAAAACACAAGCAACACTGCTTGAAATAATCACAGCAATCAATGTGGGAATATGCGACAAACGTACTCGTTGGGGCAAATTTGGCGTTAGTGGGCTATGGTACCAGACGACCAACACGAGTTCCTTTGCTAAAAGCCGATGTCGTCTGCATTGTCTCCTGGGCTCGAGATCAAATCGGCTGGGCACTAGATTGGAAAATCGTTCCTTGGTCAGCTGAGTCCCGATTTCAGACGGTAAAGGACTGAGTGTGGCGCAGACACCACGACGCCATGGACGCAGGTTGTCAACAAGGTATTGTGCAAGCTGGTGCTGCCTCATAATGGTGCTGGCGTTGTTTAAGTGGAATGGGCTCGGTCCTCCAGTAAAACTGAACCGATTATTAATTGCAAACGCTTGTGTTTGGCTACTTTGAGCCAATTCGCAGCCATTCACGGACTTCATGTTCCCATGACAATGCGCCGTGTCACTGCATTACAGTTGCTCACGACTGGTTTTAAGAACATTGTGAACAATTCTAGCGAATGATTTGGCCACTCAGATCACGCGACATGAATTACTCGACAAATTTATAGGATATAATCGAGGGATCAGTTCGTGTGAAAAATCCTGCACCGCAACACTTCCGCAATCACGGACGTCTATATAGGCAGCATGGTTTAGTAATTCTGCAGGGGACTTCCACCGGCTGCTGAGTCCATGCCACGTCGATTTGCATTACGCCGGGCAAAAGTAGGTCCGCCACTATATTGGGAGCCATCCCATGACATTTGTCATCTCAGTGTATGCCTTTAAGGATTAACACTAGAGCTTACAGCCTTGATGATGAGGCAAAGAGATATGCCTCAAGGCACAATTAAAAGTGGCACAAATTACGCTATCTCTGATACAGTGAATGCAACGCTAAGGAGTAACTGTAACGTTGATTCACGCGTAAATATAAGTTTATCAAATGAAAATTAAATTCTGCAAAAATTACATTATTTCTTGTGTATTACTTTCTCCAACGTATAATTTTCTCATAACGGACAGCTACGGTTGTTTCCTCATTTCCTTTCATTTTTTTTTTCTTCTCTCTTTCTTTTTGCTTAACGTATGGAATAAAGCTGGAAGATTTTATCGCCGCAAAACAATAGCAAGTCACGAGCAGGGGAACAAGGTTGGCATTCTAGAGCCGTTCTTCGGCATGAATTACTTAACGGCAATAGGGGATGACAGGACATCACTGTGAAGGAAAAGACAAACATTTTATTTCTCAGTGGTGTCAGTGCGCTTGTAATAAATTGTCACAGTACAGTTCAAGTCATCTTAGAGAAGTTCTCTGCGTAGTGTAGATGAAATAACAAAGAAAAGCTGTAGCAAAGAGAACCTGTATTTTGCTCTCACTCATACAGCCTCATTATTTTATGGTCCATTTTCTTATATAGTAGCAAGAAGCGATGATTAAAACGGACCCCATCCATTCAGATTTAGGCTTATCGTCATTTTTCCAAATTACATCAGGCGAAAGCCGGTATGATTCCTTTGAACGGGTCACGGTCAGTTAATTTTTCCATTCTTGTCTAAGTGAGTTACTGCCCTATCTCTAATGCCACTAATGTTGACAGACTGTTAAACTCCGAACATCCGTCTTTACTTCCCTCACAAATAACCAACTCCAGTTAGATTTCTGTAGAGGGAATCAGCCCCCTCTTCTTCTTAGCCAATTAATGCAGGCAAAGAATTCCAAGTTTTGTGTTCTTCTGTTTTTAAGTAACGAATCGAGGAAACCGTTCCTCAGGAATTTTTTTGAATTACTCTCATCTGTAATGAGGGCCGATGGGCTTCTAGACGACTGCAAACTTAAGAAAGAAACTGTTGGAGCAGCGATCATATTGAATATTTTTGATCCTCATTTCAGTAAAACTCTTTCTTTCGACAGACTCTTAGGTCTGGAAATTAATTTCATTAGCGAATTGTGCTGGAAAGTCATGGAATGTATACCTTCACTCACCAAAAATTTCATTACGATTCGCTGTCCAACCAGAAGTATTATCTTTTGCCCATTTGATTTTGTGAAAGTGAGACCAGGGATGAGAAGGGGAAGGGTATACGATATTTGTACGTTCCCACTCTTCAGTCATACAATCAGCAACTCCGTCGTCAATAAAAAAAGTGATTTAGTTTCAAATTGAAAAATATTTCGAAATAACGTCAGCAGGCACTCAAAAAGTGAATAAACATCACCTGTTATACAACAAAAAGATTGAATCTGAAAGTTATGGTCTTATCTGATTTGTTTAGACAGTGTCACGCTGCCAATAGAAAGCTTTAGATAGCAAATAATTGAACTGAGATATTAATGACATTACAGAGATATAAAAAAATCTTAAGTGATAATTCTTGATCAATGACACTTACAAACTTAATCAAGAATTCTCTCACACGTACGCTGCGTTTCTACAGAATGAGTGTATGATCTAATGGACACAAACAGCAAGAAACTGAGAGATATTATTAAATTAGTAATGTATAATACTTTATTAATGTTGTGCACCACACACTAACACTGTACATAGTTACAGAAAACATATTATGAAGCAAGTCTCATTCGAAGGAGGGTTAGCATAGACATTAGAATATTTAATGATCGTGCACTAGCTTAGCTGAATAAACCGGGGCAGATGAGGAAATCTGTCGTGGCCGACTGAAGAGTCCATGCAGAAATCCACATCAAGTGATTTACGGAAAATATTGAGAACTTGTGTGTCGATGGTTGCTCGAAGATACTTCGGAATGTGGTTCACCACCAGTTTGTACTAGACAGACTGAAGTATTGAGGGTTGAAGCTTGTACACAACAATGAGGATTCAGATAACGTTAAGACAGAACAATTTACAATACAGTAGTTAGCTTTGTGACCACATTTAATAAACAAAAGCACATTTTATAGTTATCGTGGCTGATCAGTAACAGACATAATAATTTACTTCATACGGAATTGAGGCCACTTGTTGACGTATTGCCTGTTGGTTTTCGTTTTGGGTTATTTGGCTGACGTCTCTTCAACGATTTTTTCTAGCGTTTCGCCAGCGTTTGTGGCTGGCATTGTCAAGGATTCATTTTCCACTACTGGGGCGGGCTAGACTCGAGCCCGCGGCCGGAGTTTGTGTGTACCTGCCGCACCGACGTCCAAGGACTGTCTCTTGTCATTACCGCCGTGGTTCTCTCCTGTTATCTGCAACAGCCATTCTCTGCAGCACTGGAATCCAGGATCTGTTCACCCTAAGTATTTCTCATGTCTTTTAAAACTACTTTCATGCTTATGTGTTTCAATGGCTCCCCAGAATAAACTGGCGCGATAATTCTCCACAGAGAGAACCTGCATGGCGAATTTCATTGCGCGATCGGTCTCTCACAGCGCGTGTTCTATCACGGCCGTCTTCTTCGCCTGTCCCACCCTGTGATATTGTTTGAAAACCAAAGCGGTAATGATCAAGGAAAGGTTTCAAAAATGACTGTCAGGAAAGGCCTTTAGTAATACCTGCTTTGCCATTTTGATCTTCCTGTCAATTCCAGTTTAGGTCCAACACATTAACTGTTGCCAATCAGAGATCTTCTCACTGACAACTGGGTGGAAATATATGATGGTATAGATAAGTGTAGCCTGATACAGCAAACAGTTGGAGTGTTGCAAGGTGATCCACTGAGCCCCTTACAAATCTTCTTAGCTACGGCAGACATCATTGAGACAATAAAACCCGACAATGTAAATCTACTCATGTATGCAGACAACGTGGCATTAACCTCAGTTTCTGACGATGATCTGCAGAAAACCTTCAACCAGTTAGTGTACTGGGCACGAAAAAACGACCTATCCTTAAATGGAGAGAAGATAGTCTTCATGACGTTCAGAAGAGGAGGAAGACCGGCACTTTCTACGCTGGAGAGACACCACTAAAGTGAGTCACCAGTACCCAGGAGTTACCCTTCAGTCACAGGGAACAATATTCACACGCCACATGAACTGCGGAGCCAGTGCAGCAAAGAGAGCTATAAATGATATCAAGTCGATAGGCAAACTCTCCCTGGAAACAGCCCTACTTCTGTTTGAACTCAAAGTTGAAACTGTTGCAATTTACGGACTGGAAAACATATGGATTCATCTGAAGAAAACAGATCTCGAAAAAATAGAGAAGCTGAAGGCTACTCACTTAAAAAGGATGCTATGTCTCTCCAAATACACACTCTCGAGGCTTGCGCATTAATTTCCCAGAGAGCCCTTCTCCATAGAAAAACTGCGACTGAAGCACTTACTACCAGTGACGACAGCCTAGTAGGACTTAATGATGCAACTACATGAGAAGAAACGCAAGATATGGAAGGATATGTTACAGATGCCATGAGAAACCGTGAACTGACGCAGAGAGGATACGAACTTTGCCACATAGTGACAAGTCTCTCCGTGCATAGATTTCACCACAAACTGTGCAACACTCAGAGGTGCGGTGACCAGTGCGAGGGATATCATGTGTTAATCTGTAGGATCAGAACAGAATTGCTGGTGAAATTCTCAGTGTGTGTGTGTGTGTGTGAAATCTTATGTGACTTAGCTGCTAAGTTCATCAGTCCCTAAGCTTACACACTACTTAACCTAAATTATCCTAAGGACAAACACACACACCCATGCCCGAGGAAGGACTCGAACCTCCGCCGGGACCAGCCGGAAATTCTGTAGTGACTAAGAATAATAATAGCGATAGAGAATAATTCCTGTACTCCATGCACTAAATGGCCAGTTTGGCTGCAGTAATCTATTATTATAATTCCAGTTTTCACACGTTCTATTTCCTTTCGCCTACTTCACTTTTATGTTTTCTCCTTTCATCAAATAAACTTTTCTGTGGTATCCAAAGAATTCTGCAGGGCCTTATGCCTTTGCGCAGTTAACCACTTGCTTCTTTATGATATCATTTCTCAAAATTATCGGTAGACATTCTCTTCTGTTATTCCTACCCCCAGTTCAAGTCAGCAGTTGCATAACGCAGTCTTGCAAACTTTCGACAACCTCTTGTTCTTTCAACTTCTGAAGGTCTCATGTCCTTAATTTCTTACCTTCCTCCAATTTATTCGGTTTTAGTGTCCAGTTTATGACGAATAAATCATCATCAGGATCCACATCACAAGGTGGAAATGTTTTTCAAGTTAAAATCAGTTTCTCTCTCTCTTATTATTATTTAATATATCTACAACCCTAAGATGACCCCGCGATTCTTGCACATATAGAACATTTTTTTTCATCTTTCTTAAACCAAATGTTAGCAATGGCACAGAGAGATTATTGACATTGACTCCGAGCGGGTGTTGATTTAAATCAATGGGGGAAAATCGAAAATTTTTACTGAACTAGGATTCGAACCCAGGTCTCCTGCTTACTAGGCAAATACCCTGACCGCTCCGCCAACTTCATGGACTATCCTAACCCGCCTCTCATCTCTCCCACATTCTCAACTTACCCACACGCTACTAATGTAGTGCCCCTGGCCCATTATCTTAAATACTCGCTGCCTTTCGCCGATTCCCGTTGAAATTTATGCCAGACAAGAATTAGAATCGCTTTCTCCTCTTTACTAGACAGCTACGCTGAGCACTGGGGCATGCTCTGGCGACTTGTCCTTCTGCCAGCCCATATTCTCATGCTATTTTCCTTCTCTTTCTGTTCCTGCTATCGAATTTCAGTTCCCAATGCAATTAAGACTTCGTGTCCCTTAATCATCTGAACAATTTATTTTACCTCACCATACGAGTGTGGTCTTTCAAACTCTTTATTAGCTTCCCTGCTAATAGGCATATAAACTGTTCTTACTGCTGTTTGTGTGGCCTTCATCTCTGTCGTTCACTATACTCGTACTGATCATAACAACTTACTCTCACTCAGATATTTTCTTATTCAGTTTCAGGCCTACTTCTGTGTTTCCTCTTTGATTTTGTATTTATAATCCTGTACTCAGCTAACCAGAAATTCCGTTCTTCCTCCTACGGCACTTCATTAATATATATATAACATTAAACTCTCTAGTTCCCTTTTTAAATTCACTAATCTGGCTACACGATTAAGGGATGTAACATACCATGCTCTGACCCGTAGATCGCCAATTTCGTTTTTCTGATGACTAACACCCTCCTGTGCATTCCCTGCTGGGACATGAGCTACTGTTTAACCTCCGGAATATTTCACTTCAGGCCATCATCATTAAACCATAAGGTAGAGCCAAATATCTCGAGGAAATATTACGGTTGTAATTTCCCCCTGCTTTTAGGTGTTAGCAGCGTCAGTCAATAGTCCAGACTTTTGTAAATGCTGCGCTCTTCAGGTACCGCACGTTAATCTGTCCTCTCTACACTTTCTGACATGGTTTCACCTACGGTACTACACTACCTGTATCTTTGAGGCACACAAACCACTCCATCTCCATAACATACATTGTCATGGAGGAATTAAGTTCTATGTTCTGGAACCAATACAGAAGGGCACGTGAGTAGTCTTTAGATTCTCCAGTAAGCTTCAAATTTTGTGAGTGTGGTTTACGAAGCGGTGTGTGTTTCTACTATCATTTTGTTACTAATTTTTGAATATGTAAGGCAAAACTGGTTAGGGACGCCTTTCCTCCACAAAACAATTTTGTTTAAACGGTGGGGTTGTTTTGTTAAATATTGTCATCTGATGATGAGTTTCAACGTCTTAAACGCAAAGGCCAAAGACTTGGAAAAATACACCGAAAGATGTAAGAAAATATTGGCCGAAACTTTGCGTGGAGTGATAGAAATAGCTGTGCAAAATCATGACAGTTCTGCGCAACACGTTTTGAAAACTGATGATTCTCCCTACAAAGAATATATTTGTCATCAAGTTTGCGAAAAGAGCATCGCGAACTGTTACCGGTACTTTTAGATTATGTTTACAAGGAAATTCATCTAGCTTTAGGCCTAGTTTGGTTATCTATATTCTTTCAGCTTATGTAACTATTTTAAGCATTAATACGTCCTCACGTTTACTGAAATGTACATATGTTAGCTACTTGTTAGTAATCGATACGTTCAATGTACCGAGGGCAACAGGCGTTACCAACTCCATGGTAGGCACTCATTCTCTTCACATTTCTTTCTTGTAGTATTAGACCCTTTTACCGACGCTGCCACCAGAAGTCTTGTGTGGTTGTGCTGAGTAAGAATGTGCATTTTATTTAAGTACATTACAATGAAATCAAGTAACACGAAGCGTGTAATTAAATATATTACTACGATGAATTTTTATGAAGATACTCTTCAATGGAGTAGGAGGGGTTGCCTAAAAATTACTTTCTTTTTTTGTGAATTGCACTACATTACTCACAAAACATTTAACATAGTCTGTCAAGTTGCTGAGTAGATCTGTAGACATGTACCTGATTGTTTTATAATACTAATATTTGCCCTTCAGAAGCTGTTTTTGTTCATAATGTTGTGTTTATGTTTACCCTTCTTTTGAGAAAACATACAAAGAGCGTTATTCAATAATGCGTTGTGAACAGTTGACAATATATATAGTTTTTGAAGGTTTCATCAAGATGTTTTAGAACTGGCAGCAAACATACGTCCTATGGTAAATGTCCGCTTTTTGAAATTATTATTACTGTATGCTGATTTTTCCATAACATTATTCCTTAACTTATTAGTGAAATGAAATATTTGGAATTAAGTTGTTTCTTTACTTTGAATTCCTATTTGGCAGGCAGCAATGATGCACACAGGAAATACAGGGGAACGAAGGTGATTTATTAATTCTACGATGTGGGTTGTCTCATTAAGGTTATGGTCTAGCTGTAGTTCTAAAACTTTCTAACCTCTCCTTCGCGTTGTACAGTTTTGAATGTTGTAAGTAATGAGAAAATGAAAGAAACTGAGAAAGGGCAGGTTGCAGTTGACTGATGGGGAGGGCGGAAAATCGGCATAACTGGTGGTAGTCAGTTCATCGCTAATAAGTTGATGCATGACCGTGAGAAGACAATTAAGAATTTCAGTGCGACTACTTACTTTATAGAAAAAATGATCCTTCAAAGTAATATCGAACTTCATAATGACAACATAAAGTGAAGGCACATCTTGCAATACTCAATTAAATCTGCTATAATGGCGGCTGATCAGTGACATCACCGTATTAAGACGACATACTTGCGCTCTCCAACGATCTTCGCTGTAAAAAAATTTATAAAACAAGGCAGAACAAGTAAATGTTTAAGCAATAAGTAATGAGCAGATGTTCCTCATTAAATTTAAAATTATCGTAAAATATACAACGAGGAATGAAATCACCTCCTACCTAACGAGCTGTCCGGAGGAGACGCAAGAAATAAAAAGGACAGAAGCAGATGGTGCACCACTAGAATTTTTTCTCCAATTAAAATAAAAACCAAAAGTTGAGACAGAATAGTTTTAAGCTACGTATATATTCAATCTTATAGAATAGTTTTAAGCTACGTATATATTCAATCTTATCTTCTTTGGGTTGAGAACCTGTCAGTATTACTCGGAAATATAATAATAATATTATAATGTAATAATAATTAATATGTCTCAATTAATTATATATATTACAATAACATTATTATATTATTATAACTTGAGAGATCTGCTTCACGTGTTCCACTGACTGAACAACCTTTTTTGAAGTATGTAGTACCTTAAATATGTTATTATACTGCATGTAATGAGTCTTGACAATATATGATAATAAATCACCTTATTTAGGACAATATTTGTCTAGGTGGGAGATTTCGATATGAGAACACAGTACAATTATTTTTCAAACAGGTCACCTCATTTAGCTAGTGAGCCTACACATGATGCGCCGAAAAATCTCTCAGAAAACTACACTGAAGCGCCAAAGAAACTGGTATAAGCATGAGTATTCAAGCCGCGCCTGATTAGCCGAGCGGTCTTAGGCGCTGCAGTCATGGACTGTGCGGCTGATCCCGGCGGAGGTTCGAGTCCTTCCTCGGGCATGGATGTGTGTGTTTGTCCTTAGGATAATTTAGGTTAAGTAGTGTGTAAGCTTAAGGACTGATGACCTTAGCAGCTAAGTCCCATAAGATTTCACACACACACACGTGAGTATTCAAATACAGAGACATGTAAACAAGCAGAATACGTCGTTTCGGTCGGCAACGCCTACATAATACAAGTGTCGGTCGCAGTTGTTAGATAGGTTACTGCTGCTGCAATTGCGGGTTATCAAGATTTAAGTGAGCTTGAACATGGTGTTATAGTCGGTGCACGAGCGACAGGACACAGCATCTCCGAGGTAGAGATGAAGTGGGGATTTTCCCATACCACCATTTCACGAGTGTACCGTGAATATCGGGAATACCAACAAATTTCTGACATCGCTGCAGCCTTAAAAAGATTTTGCAAGAACGGGACTAACGTCAACCGAAGAGAACCGGTCAACTTGACAGAAGTGCAATCCTTCCGCAAATTGCTGCAGATTTCAATGCTGGGCCATCGACAAGTGTCACCGTGCCAACCATTCAACGAAACTTCTTCGATATGGGCTTTCGGAGCCGCAGGCCCACTCATGTACGCTTGATGACTGCACGACACAAAGCTTTACGTCTCGCCTGGGCCCGTCAACATCGAAATTGGACTGTTGATGACTGTAAACATGTTGTCTGATCAGGTGAGTCTGGTTTCAAATTGTATTGAACGGATGGACGTGTACCTCATGAGTCCATGGATCCTGCATGTCAGCAGGGGACTGTTAAAACTGGTGGAGGTGCTGTAATGGTGTGGGTCGTGTGCAGCTGAAGTGATATTGGATCTCTCATACGTCTAGATACTACTCCGATAGGTGACACGCACGTAAGCATCCTGTCTGATCACCTGCATGCGTTCATGTTCACTGTGCGTTCCGACGGACTTGGGCAATTCCAGCAGGACAACACGACACCCCACAAGTACAGAGTGGCTCCTGGAACATTCTTCTGAGTTTAAACACTTTCGCTGGCCATCAAATTCCCCAGACATGAACATTATTGAGCATATCTGGGATGCTTTGCAATGTGCTGTTTAGAAGAGATCTCCACCCCCTCGTATTCTTACGGATTTATAGACAGCCCTGCTGGATTCATGGTGCCAATTCCCTACAGTATTACTTCAGACATTAGTCGAGTCTATGCCACGTCGTGTTGCGGCAATTCTGCGCGCTCGCAGGGGATCTACACGGTATTAAGCTGGTGTATCAGTTTCTTTGTGTCTTCAGTGTATCATACAACGTTAGACAGTTTAGAACGACGTCCAATAGAGTTCAGCTTCCAATGGTTTTTCTTGACTGAGTTACATTGTTCATTTTCCTGGACTAGTGAGCGGATTTATAGATTTTGCTGATGTAAGTGAGCACAAGTACATAAAACACTGAGCAAAACCTCGCTGCAGCAACGTATTCACTTCATAACAAAAATTAACGAAGTACTGCCACTGCTCACTAGCTTTGCCATTCCCATCGCTTTCGATTTCATCAGTGTCCAGTCGAGTTCATTGCAGTTGATGCGATGCGCAGCTTCTTATAACAGCACTTGGGTTTGCCGTTCGCCCTCAAGTGTAGTACAACCTTACTGAATATAATTGTAGAACAATGATTTGAGCAAAAAAAAAGTGGTTCAAATGGCTCTGAGCACTATGGGACTTAACTTCTGAGGTCGTCAGTCCCCTAGAACTTAGAACTACTTAAACATAACTAACCTAAGGACATCACACACACCTATTCCCGTGGCAGGATTCGAACCTGCGGCCGTAGCGGTCGCTCGGTTACAGACTGTAGCGCCTAGAACCGCTCGACCACCCCGGCCGGCTGATTTGAGCAAATACTTGACTGGCAGAACCCATCCAAAGCCCAGACCACTCTCCGGTCATTTATGCGTAGCGGGCAGTGTGAAGAACCCTTGTCGCTGCCCTGGAAAACGTCGTAGTGCCGGCGGAGTCTTTTTTCTACCTGTTAGACGTTTCAAGCTCGTCTGCATAACTGCAACGAGTCCTTTTGCTGTGTACGATAACGTTGCGTTTACAGTTTCGCATAGATGTGGAATGCTGAAAAGGGAGAAGCTCCTCTCGAGCAGAACGAATGCAGCTCACATACTTATCTGTCTTACCCGTCGCCCCGTTCTTCAAAAGCAGTCTCATGGAGAGTGGTTTGAAATTTAATTCAAAAGTTGGCACACAACTTCCTTTCTTACCCTCCTCCCCGGCAAGTACTGATAACGAATATTGTCGCAGTAGAAGCTGAGTAACACCGTAGGGTACTGGTTATGACACTGAACTATTGCATGTAGGGTCATGAGTTCAAAACTCACCTGGACTGTAGGATTTAATTTCTATATTCGTTTCGAGTGCATTCTAGAAGTATCCACAATTGTCGAGAATCATTGTACTGGAATGTTCTGTAGCTGTACGGCATATATATTGTATGTGTTCTGGCTCGCGCCCTTGAATGAACAAGTGCTGAATAAACCTTCGTTAAGTGAAGTTAGTCATTCATCTAATTACACCTTCTTCTACGTGAAGTTATTCTGGTAGAGACGCTGGGTATTGGAAATTGTGATAGCGCACATTATAGATGACACAGTGGCTCCCATCAGGCCACGACAGAGCAGCCGTTTACGTGTCGAGAAACCCGACTTCGAGCCATATTCAACAGATCGCAATCTATCGGAGACAGAAGAAGAAGAGGACGTTACGATGACAGCAACTGTGTGTCACCACATGAGACATCCTTCCGGGTTCTCCGATGACGATGACCAAGATCCAAACAAGTGGCTGAAGGTATATGAGCGTAAAGCCAAATTTAACAAATGGGATGACTCCGTGTGTTTGGCTAACGTATTTTTCTACTGCTAAGCAATGTTATGAGAACAACGAGGAGAAGTTCACAAGCTAGGAAGTAATCCAGGCGGAACTGCACAAGTGTTTTGGCGACACACAACGACAGAAGTGCAAGGCTGAAGATAAATTAAAGTGCAGGGCACAGCGTCCAGGAGGAACTACAGCATCCTACATTCAAGACGTCTTGGAGCTGTGTAAAATAGTGGATCCTAGAATGAAGGAGGAAGGCAAGGTTGCACATCTCATGAAGAGTGTTGCTGGGGACATGTATCCTAAAGGAGGTTTCGACAGCAGGTGACTTCATAAAAATGGTGCCAGTATATCGAGACAATGCTTCCAAAAAGAATTACACGCAAGATGTTTGAACGGCTTCCAGACGTCGTATCGATGTCTGTGATGGAGGAAGCAACTCATTTCACAAGTGTTATTCGTCAGTTACTGAGAGAGGAAGTTCAAAAGGCGCTTGGATTGCACGGCGAACAAAAAACCGAGACGCTTCAAGAGGTCATAAGGGAGCAAGTGGAACAGACATTGAACCCAATCTATTGTCCTTCATTTCCCTTTAAAACGGTTAAAAAGTCCAGACCCAAGCAGAGTTGCGTTCCTACAATGCCACATGAGGAACCTGTTTGGGCACCAAGGAAGACTGACGTCTGGAGGATCCAGGGTAACCAACCAGTACGTTTCCACTGTGCACGACCGGGACATGTGGTGCACTATTGTCGAGAAAGACGGCCGATATTTGATGACGCCCGCGCCAGAAGACAGCAGACCGATCTTAGCCGACGTCAACTCCGGGGCGACGTAGATAAACAAGATGATGTGGGTGCAGGACGACGTAGGTCACCAGCGCCACAAGCTAGCCACTGGAGAGGACGCTCCCCAGCACGTCGATCAAGGTCTCCATCGCCTTTTAGAAGCTCCAGCCGATCACCTACCCACCCCAGCCTGGAAAACTAAAGGGTGCGACCTTCCTTGAAGGTGAGGCCGGCGAAGAGCAAAATCCTCCGCCGCCGATCACTACAAAAATGACAGGAAACTACGTCGATATCGTCATGGACGGCCGACCAGCCCAAGCTCTTGTGTACTCTGGAGCATAATATTCAGTCATTTCGGAGGAGTACCGTCGCCAGTTGCAGAAAACCGTATCCGTCGACAACGAAACATCTCTGCTGAAGGTGGCTAGTGGGAAATATGTAAAACCTACAGGAGGATGTACCATTAGTGTGGGTATATTTGTCGTCTTACGAGAGTGAAGTCATGACATCATTCTAGGCTGGGACTTTTTGAAAGCTTCTCAGGCAATTATACATTAAGGTCGCTCAAAGATTATGCTAGACGAGATGAGATACTGTGGACAGGAAGATGCGCATCCGAGTGTGTGGAGACTATGTGTGCTAGATGACGTGATCATTCCTGCAGTCAGCGCTAGAAAGGTAACTGTCACGTGTCATGCCATGCACCATACCATTTTCTAGTGGATGTAAGAGAAGCATACCACTGAAGAATAATTTGGACATCCCAGCTTCTGTCGTCTCGTTTAAGAACTGATTCGGTGATTTGTGGATGGATAACTGTCGCCGAGAACCTCAGATCCTTCCATGACGCATGTGCGTAGCAAACGCTGAGCCGTTAATTGAAGAACAGCTGAGCGTCATAGAAACCTCCCATGCCGAGTCTGTGGGTGAAATTAGTGCCACCACTACGAGACAATTTCTTCTAGCTCGACTATCACCAGATCTCACTATGGAACAACAGAAGAAGCTACCTGCCATTCTTACAGAGTTCTCTGAATACTTCAATCCACAAGTGAAGAGCAAATTAGGCAAATCGACGGTGAAGCACTGGATTAGCACTGGAGACCATCAACCAATAAGCCAGCAACAGAACGTCGAATAATTCGCGACGAGGTAGAGAAAATAATGAAGAATGACATCATTCAGCCTTTGCAGAGCCCATGATCGTCTCCAGTGGTTCCCGTCAGGAAGAAGGATGGTAGTTGGCGCATTTGTGTTTATCTCAGAAAGCTTAATAAGATAACTAAAAAGGACGTTTACCCTCTTCCACGAATTGACGATACACTAGATTGTCTAAGGGGGGCTAAGTTTTTCTCAGCTATGGACATGTATTCGGGATACTAGCAAATCGAAGTAGATGAGGCTGATCGTGAGAAAACTGCAGTCATCACCCCTGAGGGCCTGTATGAGTTTAAGGTAATGCCGTTTGGTTTGTGTAATGCACCAGCAACTTCTGAACGAATATTCTAAGGCGCCTGAAATAACGATGTGTCTTTGTCATTTAGATGGCATTATAGTGTTCTCAAAGAGATTTGATGAACATATAAAAAGACTGAGGGCGGTTCTTAAGTGTCTCCAATACGGCGGGCTGAAACTTAATCTAAGAAAGTATCTCTTTGGAGCAAAAGAAATCAAAATACTTGGACACCTTATGTCGAACGAAGGTGTGCGGCCAGACTCAGAGAAGGTGAGATCCATAAAGGAATTTCCTATTCCTAAAAGTACGAGGGTCGGTCAAAAAGTAATGCCTCCCATTTTTTTTCTACTTAAAGAAATTAAGTTAAGTGAAAAATTTGAATTTGGCGCCATTCCTCAAACCTTCTTCTGCAATCCACTGCAGTAGTAACTTTCTGTGTCAACAGGTGGCAGCACAGCAGAAGTTTGTAAGATGGCCGACATCGATGTTCGTTTGAGACAGCGTTGTGTGATTGAATTCTTGAATGCAGAAGGTGAAACGCCCATACGCATTCATGAAAGACTGAAGAAGGTGTATGGTGTTGTGACAGTGGATGTCAGCACTGTTAGACGATGGGTTCGTCGCTGTAAGGAAGCTGAAGGGCAAACACCGTTGACTGACGAAAAGCGGAGCGGCAGGCTGGTGAGTGCAGTGACTCCACACAACATTCAGCAAGTTGATGACATCATTCGTGGTGACCGTCGGGTGACTGCAGATGAAGTGTGTCGCATTATTTCTCTTAGTAAAGGCAGTGTGATCACGATTATTAAACAATTGGGGTACTCAAAAGTTTGTGCACGGTGGGTTCCAAGAATGTTAACCGATCAGAATAAAGAGGCAAGGAAAACAATAGCCTCCCAACACTTGCAGCGCTTCCGTTTGGAGGGAGATGAGTTTCTGAAAAAAATTGTGACCGGGGACGAAACATGGGTGCATTTTTTTGAACCCGAATCAAAGAGGCAGTCAATGGAGTGGCGTCACACAAGCTCGCCGAGGAAGAAAAAATTCAAAACTGTGCGATCAGCAGGGAAAGTTATGGCAACAGTTTTCTGGGATACAGAGGGTGTGATTCTGGTTGATTTTTTGGAGCAGGGATGCACAATAAATTCTGTTCAATACGTCACAACCCTCAACAAACTTAAAGCACGTCTTCAGCGAGTTCGCCCAACAAAATCAATGGCAGATGTTCTTCTTTTGCATGACAATGCAAGACCACACACCAGTCGTCACACCTCTGACGAGATTGTCAAAATTGGATGGGAAGTTTTGCCTCATCCCCCATACAGCCCTGACCTGGCACCATCAGACTTCCATCTGTTCGGGCCACTAAAAGAAGCTCATCGTGGGATTCATTTTGAAGATGAGGAGGCCGTCAAAACATCCGTGCGTCAATGGCTTAGGAAGCAGAGCTGTGATTTTTACCGTGCTGGGATACATGCCCTTGTTCAAAGATGGACCAAAACTGTAGAGATGGGCGGAGATTACATTGAAAAATGACAAAATGATCCTCAATGTTGTGGTTTTCAACCTATGTAATTGCATTTAAATTTCCTGACAATTAAACGTAGAAAAAAAAATAGGAGGCATTACTTTTTGACTGACCCTCGTATTATAGATGTGAGAAGCTTACTCGGATTATGTTCTTATTACTGTCGTTTTATCAAAGACTTTTGTATCAAAGCCAGGCCACTCCAAGAGCTGTTATAAGCTGATGCTAAATTTTCTGGGGTGGTACTCAACAAGATTCTTTCGATGTACTGCGAAAAGCTCTGGCGACTGACCCTGTATCTGGTCTGTATGATGAGAGACCACCTACAGAACTACACACAGATGCCAGCGGATATGGGATCGGTGTTGTTCTGGTGCAAATTTCTGATGGAAAAGAGAGGACACTTACAAAAGCCGAGAGAAGCTACTCAACTACAGGAAGGGAATGTCTTGATGTGATCTGGGCCATGTGCAAATTTCGACAGCATCTTTATGGAAGGCCATTCACAGTTGTTACAGACCATAATTCACTTCATTGGTGGACAGGTCTTAAGGATCCAACAGGACGACTCGTCAGGTGGGCACTACGTCTTCAAGAGTATGACATTACCGTAGTGTACAAAAGCGGAAGAAAACACCAAGATGCCGACTGTTTCTCAAGAAACCCTGTGCAAGACCATCAAGGTTTTGATGAAGATAATGACTATATCGCTGCACCCCAGTGTCTCTCTGCTGAGCAGAAGGAGGACGCCAAGATATCTCAGATTATGCTTGCCTTAAATCGGTCAGAGGATGTGAAAGGACAATTTAAGGTAGTTAATGGATTACTTTGCAAGAAAAACTTCGATCCGTTTGGAAAGAGGTGGCTACCAGTGATTCCTAAACACATGCGTTCTACAGAAATTCCATGACACACCTGAGGACAGACATTTAGGTTTTATTAAGACATACGATAGAATCCGCAAGAGATTTTTCTGGTCAGTTTTATTTACGAGCGTCCGTCACTATGTGTCGCACTGTTTAGAGTGCCAGAGGAGAATGCCAGTTCCTCAGAAACCCCCTGGCCGACTCATACCAATTCCACCAGCCCAACGCTTTTCCAGCGTGTTGGGATTGACCTCCTAGGGCGATTTCCAACGACTGCTAGTGGCAATAGATGGATTATTGTTTGCACTGATTATCTGCTATTACAAAAGCCGTGAAAACAGCCGAAGTGTCCGAGGTAGCCAAATTAATCGTGAAAGACATTGTATTAAAACACGGTGCCCCAAGGTCGTTAATTAAGGATCGAGGGAATGTTTTCCAATTGAATCTTGTGGCAGAGATAAACCGTTGGTGCAACATTATTCGTCACATGACTATTGCCTACCATCCGCAAACTATCGGGCTTACAGGACGCCTTAATAAGACCTTGGCCGACATGCTTTCAATGTTCGTCGATTTTGAGCAGAGCAACTGGGATGAGGTGCTACCTTTCGTGACGTTTGCCTACAACACCGCCAAACAAGACACCACAGGACTTACGCCATTTCTCCTGGTGCATGGGCGTGAGGCGACTACGACGATGGACACTGTGTTTCCGTTACATCTTGATGACGTGGACGACGACTACATTGGCCAGGTGTTAACCAGAGCTGAGGAAGCTCGGCAGTTAGCTCGACTCCCCACGCTGCAGGCTCAAGAAAACGATCGCCGAAGGTATGACGCGAGCCACCCCACTGTTGTCTACCAGCCTGGTGACCTCGCCTGGATCTTCACTCCTGTTCAGAAGGCTGGTCTCTCTGAGAAGATCCTCAGGAGCTGTTTGGAATGGTTCAAATGGCTCTGAGCACTATGGGACTTAACATCTATGGTCATCAGTCCCCTAGAACTTAGAACTACTTAAACCTAACTAACCTAAGGACATCACACAACACCCAGTCATCACGAAGCAGAGAAAATCCCTGACCCCGCCGGGAATCGAACCCGGGAACCCGGAGCGCTACCGCACGACCACGAGCTGCGGACAGCTGTTTGGACCTTACAAGGTGGTAGGACAGTTGTCTGATGTTACTTATGAAGTTTAAGATTTCGACCCCGACACAAGACGAAGAAAGATCAGAGATACGGTCAACATCCTTCGAATGAAGCCCTATAAGGATCCTGCAACCCAGGGTAAATTCGAAGATCCAGGGACAGACAACAAGCGGAAAGGTGACGAAGAGCGTAACGGCAAAAGAAGTTCTAAGACGATTACCACCAGGGCGAGAATCAGTCATCAGGTGTCGGAGTATGCAGGACCGATGACTCGTTCCCGGACTAGGGCGACGTAACACCGAGACGCTGTTCACTTAAGCAGGGAGCAATGTCGCAGCAGAAGCTGAGTAGTGGTTATGATACTAATCAGTAGCATGGAGGGACTTGATTTCAAAACTCACCTGGACTGTACAATTTTAATTTCTATGTTCGTTTCGAGTACATTCTAGAAGTATCCACAAATGTCAAGAATCATTGTACTGGAATGTTCTGTAGCTGTATATGTACTGTATGTGTTCTGGCCGGAGGCAGTTCACTCCGCGCTCTTGTATGTTCAAGTGCTGAATAAACCTTCGTTAAGTGAAGTTAGTCATTCATCTAATTATACCTTCTTGTAAGTGGCAATATTCTTCCAATACCAGGATCCAAATTGCCTCATTTGTTATGAAAAACTACTACCCTAACATCAGTTGGTGACTTGATTTATAAAGACGGCAGACCTTTATAATTCATTAAAGAAAGAGAAAGATTAATTGTGTCTTGAGGAGTAGGAAGAACGCTTAAGGTAGGGTGACGAACCCTCCCGTATTCGATTGCAGAGTGACGGTTCATTATTAAATACATATAGATAGCGACATTTTCTCCCCGCTGTATTGAAACGTTACTGCACTCATCAAACCGGACAAAATGTCTGGTGAGAAACATGTGCAGTGATGGATAAAAACGATTCGCACATAAAATCAGTCGAACAGAAAGCTTGTGACAGACTGGGACAATTGTAAGAACTTTAAAACAAGTTAGTAGGAATCTGAAGCAGAATCTAAATGAAGCCAGTCGAATTTCTTGATTTACGCGTAAGCTCTCAAAATTAGAGAAATCCATAAAGTTAAGCAAACGTCTCTTGTTTTACTGTTGACATACTGAATAAGGTTTTCTTCTCAAAAATGATGTCAGGTGTTACATTTGCAGCTGATATTCAGTATAGTGTATAAAAATGGTTCAAATGGCTCTGAGCACTATGGGACTTAACATCGGAGGTCATCAGTCCCCTAGAACTTAGAACTACTTAAACCTAACTAACCTAAGGACATTACACACATCCATGCCCGAGGCAGGATTCGAACCTGCGACCGTAGCAGTCACGCGGGTCTGTACTGAGGCGCCTAGAACCGCTCGGCCATTATAGTGTACAGAATGAGTAACAGATAATCGATCGCACGTTGAATGATACAGACTCATAATTGCCGCTTACGGCATTCATTACTGAAGAAATAGAAGGGGTATGGATAGAGTTTTCGGTTCCTTCGATTTGAAAGTAATCGTACATGGAGTACTAATTCATATTCGAAGAGTTCGAGGAAGAAATACGTGGCGGATCTTTTTAAGAAGCCGACTCAGCGTTCGCTTTAAGTCACTCGGAAAAATGATGGATTAGTAGTGGAGATTATGGACATGAAAACTAAGCTAGCCTGGAAGGACTGTTTTAACTGCTGCTCTACATCATCCGACGCATTCTTGTATGACACAGAAAATAGAGCAGGTAACAGCCATACTAATCTCCGCCATGAATGACTTGTGTGTCACGAATATGGATGTATGAGGACGTGCTGAAAAGTAATTCTTCGGAATTTTTTATGTGAAACTCCAAAGGCCCTTTAAATCAAACAAACTTTATTAACATTCTACGTCCTCATTCTTCATGTCTACATATTTATTTCTCAGCATAGTCAGCCTACGACAAACACATTTCTCCCAACGAGAGACCAATTTGCTGAGACCGTCACTGTAGAATGTTTGTTGACAGAGTGAAAAATCCTCTCTGCTATCACCGCTTTTAATTTTTCTGCGGTTAGAAACTCTATTGAAGTACGCTGTTTCTCTCGCACCGACATACTTATTTACGTTACGCTCCACCATGCTTTAATTCAGATTCCTCTAACCGCAGAGGAAAGTCGACCGAGTGAATTGCATGATACCACAACCGATATTGAGAACAGAATAAAAAATTCGGAGGCATCACTGTTCAGCACGAGGCACATGCGGAATTCTCTGTGATAGCTGAGATAGGTTTCTTCACTGCACTCTCGAGCTACTCGTCTCGTGATAAAAAAGTATAGCGCCGGTGGTTTTCATAACTAAAGGCTTGTTTACGTTGGAGCAACAACAAACGACAAGAGCGATACTAGAAGTAGCGTAGCAGCGAAAAGCGTACATGACATTGCCATAGCAGTGTCTATGTTGGAGCAGCGCTCTGGGCTACGTTTAGAAGCTGATCAGTCGTAAGAGCATTGATAACCACTGCTTTAAGTTTTTTTGCTAGTGCCGAAAATCTATGCCGGAAGTTTTACTGCTGATGTATCTGAGAGGCTTGCATCGCTGGAACGGAAAGGGGATAACCATCATAATTATATTCGTTGTAGATAAGTATTGAACGGAAGTAACAGTTTAACTGAAAGCAACATGTATGCGAAAAAGTTTTCCTTTTCAGAATAATAACTGTGATAAATAACATTAGACTGCGACAAAGATAAGTTCCGAAGAGATCGCAAACATTTACAGCCTGTTAATTTGGCATAAGAAATGTATTCTTAGCTGCGAATACATTGAGACTATAGTTGTGCAATTTATTGCCGACATATGAAAATTTGTGAAATTCCTGCATTACGTGAGCGGTCGCCTTACCACTTCGGCTATCTGATCATGCTTCCAGAACCTACCCAGACCTCTATATGTCACCCTGTGTATACATTCTGCACTTCCACAATCATTGGATACCCGCACAGGAGGGGAGTTACTTATTATTGTGGTAGCCTTTGCCGAGGCACGTAAATACTATTTTTAGTGTCTAACCGTCTACTAAATAATGTCCTCCAACTGGTTTCCCAGTTGAAAATAGAATGAGTGATACGTTTACATGTTTGAAGTTGTTTTCACTGTAGGACAATGTTCCACATTTTCTCCATCACATATTAAATTCTCCAGTGAGCAAGGTTGTTTCACAGTGTCGTCAGTCACATCTAAATAATTTTTTTCTCTTTTGGCCAATATTCTTCATACAACACGTTATGGCAAAAACAAATTCATCAAATCTTCTTGATCATGACAACCTAATTTGATATTTTTTTTATCACACATAACTGATGCCTTCCGTTAATTAAATTATTATTTATCTAATTACATTTGACATCAACCATTTCTAGTAACACAATCGAACATTATGTTTGTAGGATCTGAACATAGAGCCATAACGGGAAGGGCAAATAATACGAACTTGTTTTCCGTCTACATTTCCCAAGCAATGTGGAAAATTTCAGTGCAGCAGTCATCTGTTATGTTTCTGAAACCGTTGACTCCTGAATTTTCACCTTTGACAATCTGACGACCTTCCCATTTATCTCTTTTGTAATACAGTGTGGAATAAATGGATAAGGTTACGTGAGAAAATTAGGACTACCTTGGCTTCTAGTCCCAAGGCAAAACAAACGCACTGGTCAACACTTCACTCGATGCAGTCACTGAAAATCCGTTATGAATGCCTTATACGAGGGCTGTCCAGAAAGTACGTTACGATTGATCGCGAAATGAAAATCACAGTGAAAATCAGAAATGTTTCATTTGCAACAGTTAGCTACACCTTTCAGCTACTTCTCTACGTAGTCGCCGTTCTGACTCAGACATTCGTCGTAGCTTTCCGCCAATTCTCTACGCTGCCCTAAAGCTCGTTGTCTGTGCCAAAATGTTGTCTTCATGGCCAGCGGTTCGTATGAGCAGAGATGAAACACAGTGGGAGACAATTACGGGCTGTATTGTGGGTAACCAAACATTTCCAATTGAAATGATGCAGGAACATCTTCATTGCCCCTGCAGAATGAGGCTGAGAAATGTCTTGAAGAAGAAACCGCACGACAGTTATGTAATGTTGGTTGCATAGCTTCAGGGGAAAATTCTCAACAGGCCCTCATACTTGGCGGGAGACACTATTTTCTATTGCATCTTTACGCGCTCACTTAGAGCTCAGGAATGAAAAGAGCGACATAATTCTACCTACAGTCATACTAGAGACACTGCCCAACACATCTTTGCAAAGCTTTATTGGATTTTCATAGTCGTTTTCATTTCGCGACCGATCGTAACTTACTTTCTGGACAGCCCTCGTATAAAGCCGACAGCCACACTTTGAGTCGCTGCTCTCGTGGACGCTCTTACCTTTATTACAGCTCGAACATATCCGGACACTAGGAAAATCCTCTGGCTTGACAAAGGACGAGGTTAAATGAAATCGCAACTATGAACTTGTTTTTACAGCGTAGTTTATTGTCTTGGTGTACAAACTGGATCTACTTGCTCATCTGCAGCGATCTCAGCGCCCAGCGTGGACTGAGTTCTCGTTGATCCAGTCGATGTAGGTGGTGACGCGCGCGTAGGCTCCTGGGTACCCAAGTGAACAGCCGTAGTCAGACCCAAAAGAGACCACGCCCACTTGCGTGATTTCGCCGTCTTCCTCTAGTACTACCAGAGGGCCGCCGCTGTCGCCCTAAGGCACACAGAAAACATTATGTCGCCTGCCTTACACAAACACAGATGTTACATAAACGCCACAAGTAGTGCAACTGTGAAAAGATCACGTTCACAAATGAAGTATCCCAGCTCGAATGGGTAATAACAAATATAAAGTTATTTTAAAATTTGCGAATGTGACTGGTTCAAAAATGGTTCAAATGGCTCTGAGCACTATGGGACTTAACATCTGAGGTCATCAGTCCCCTAGAACTTAGAACTACTTAAACCTAACTAACCTAAGGACATCACACACATCCATGCCCGAGGCAGGATTCGAACCTGCGGTTCCAGACTGACGCGCCAAGAACCGCACGGCCACTCGCGCCAGCCGAATGTGACTGGTATGCAACTCATTATGGTAACTTACATTTAAAGTTCTGAATTTGTGTTCGATCGATGTTTGAATTTTAACGAATCTAAATATTGCACTGTGATGGTGCGACCTCTGATTGGAGAGGATAAATCTAACATAGGGCAATTAGTACAGAAGACGACTTCATGAGAACTCTGAGACGTGCAGAACATAGACAAATATCAGTGGATAGAACACCTCTCAAGTTTCTAATCACATAATAGGCTCTCGAATGGGCGCTGCTTATGACGCAACAAACGTCAATACGTGAGTGCTACTCATTGAAGTCGCAGCTGTTGATGTAGCATTCTCAACACCGACGTTTTGGAGATTCCCGATTCTCGCGCAGTTTGTCTGTTACTGATGTGCGGATAGGCGCGACAGCAGCTAAAACACCTAATTGGGCATCATCATTTGTTGCAAGTCGTGGTTGACGTTTCACATGTGGCTGAACACTTCCTGTTTCCTTAAATAACGTAACTATCCAGCGAACGGTCCGGACACTTGAATTATGTCCTCCAGGATACCCAGCAGCATACATAGCACACGCCCGTTGGGAATTTTGATCACAATAGCCATGCATCAACACGATATTGACCTTTTCCGCAATTGGTAAACGGTCCATTTTAACCCGGGTAATGTATCACGAAGCAAATACCGTCCGCACTGGCGGAATGTTACGTGATACCACGTACTTATACGTTTGTGATTATTACAGCGTCATCTATCACAAAGCGAAAAAAGTGGTCCAACTAAAACATTGGTATTTCTTTACGCACTACACGAAAATGTAATAAAAATGGGGGTTCCTATTTAAAAAACCGCAGTTGATATACGTTTGACCTACGGCAGCGCCATTTAGCGGGCCAACCATAGCGCCATCTGGTTTCCCTCTTCAAGCTAGACAAGTTTCATTCTTTGTAGTTTTTTTGTTTGACGCTTATTTCGTGAGATATGCTTTTCTTATGGTATTTGATGTTGCTGTAAACTGTAGCCGCACAGTCTAAGCAATAGGGCATAATTATCTCATGCCTCACTATAGCACCCACAGTTGTTAACAACGATCAACTAATACAAGTTTTAAATAAAAAGATATCGCACAGTTGATATTTTATGTGGTGTTTCCAAGGCGTTTGATTGTGTAGATCATATTACTCTCTTAGAAAGGAATTTTAAGGAACTGATAGCTTTACAGCCGAATTAGAACTTTTTGCAAACGACCCTTGTGTTATAATTAAATTCTTCCCGAGACATTTAAGTCCCATCTTTATCTACCATAATGATTGAAGCTGAAGAAATGAATCAAAACTTTTGCCGCGGCCGGGGCTCGAATCCGCAGAAATGCTGACCCTTAGCACTACCGCGACTCTTTGGTTAATTGTCCTGTACAAACTACTCATGTCGAATGCCCTGCACAACACTCAGTTCAATTCATATCTTCAGCTAATTTTCCCCCTAAATTGTCACTATTGCCAAGGCTCTCCGGCATTGGAATAACACTCCAGCGTTGAACGTACCTGCACTACAGGTGATCTTATACAGGACTTCCCCATTACGTCCAACGCTGGATTGTTATTCCAATGCCGGGGAGCCCTGGCAAAAGTGACGAATTAGGGGGAAAATAAGCTGAAGATACGAAGTTCGTGTTGGAGAGGGCGTTCTAGTCGGGTAATTCGTGCAGCAGTCTTGACCATGTAATTACTATCGCGTAACGCTCAGCGGTGGTGTAATGGTCACCATTTCTCCCTACTAAGTAAGGAGACCCAGGTTCGAGTCCCGACCATGACACAAATTTTAATTCATTTGTCTTCAGATTCTATCATTATCGTAGATACTAGCGTTGCTTAAACAAATTTCGGCATTGCAGCCGGTTGTCGTACAATACATTCCACGATATTCCAACTGGGTGCCTGCGTGTCATCCCCAAGTGAGCCATCGAAGACTGTCCGCAATAAACAGTATAGAGCACCGTGAGTTTTCCGCGCATGTGTCAAAATCATGATGACGGACTACATTACCCGGCGGCAGCGCCCTCGCTGGTGGAACTACGGAACTCAGCAGTCCTCTCCATTGCCACTCTGTCATCTACGATAGCAGACTTTCTCGGATCAGTGAAGAACGATTTGTTATTGCGGAAGGCCGGAATCAACAAAATACCAACGTGGTATGGCTTACGTAGGTTAGACCATACGCACCGTGAAAGAACGCTCCGCTGAACATCAACGCTGCAGTCGTTGTTTATAATCAAGCAGGTCCACTATTCCTGAACATCGTATTTCCACTGGACATACAGTGGAGAAAGAACAGTGATGCTGACCGCAGGAACACCTTTTTGGGACTCCATTATTAAAGTAACCGTGGAAATTCGCCCGGAGGAAAAGCGGATGAACGTGATAGCGGCTGCCAGTTGGACAGCGGATGGAACCCTGTCATCTGCAAGATCTGCTCTAATCGAAGACGACAGAGAGCGGCGACGGTCACGGCACTACGTCTGTCTGTCAGTTTGATTTGACGCATGCGCGGAATACTCATAGTGCGCTATACTGAACGAGGGCCTGCTGAAAAGTAATACTTCCGAATTTTTTATGTGGAAACCCTTAAAGCTTTTTAAATAAAACTTACGTAATTAACATTCTACATCTTTATTTTTCTTGTCTGCGTATTTAATTCTCAATAGAACTACCCGGCTAACGAACAAAATTTCTACAACGAGAGACCAGCTTATTGATGCTTAGAAAGTTTGACTTTGTTGTCGGAGTCACAACCTCACCTCTGCTTCCATCACTTGATCACTATCAAACTGAAGTCTTCGAAGATGTTCATTAAGCTTTGGAACCAAATGGAAATCGGATGCGGTCAGGTCTGGGCTGTATGGAAGATGGTCGATGACAATGAACACAAGGCGCCGGATCGTTGCAGTGTTCGTGTGTGGTCTTCATTGTAATGCTGAAGGAGAGAGTGTTCCATGCCGGAACGAACTCTTCGAATTCGAAACTTGATTACAGCATGCTGCTTCTCACGCGCCGACATAGTTACGTCACAAACCGCCGCGTTACACGCTAAGATTCGGGACCCTCTCCCGGCAGAGGGTTGAAACTTGTGTCAGTGAAGAGGTAAGTCGAGCTACTAATGTGAGTGAAATGTAATACCTCAAACGATTTTGAGAACAGAATAAAAAATTCGGAGGTATTAGTTTTCAGCACGGCCTCGTACATTGGTGGACGAAGGACGTCTTCGTTAGTCTTCGATGGCTCACCTGAAGATGACTGGCAGGTGCGCAGTGGAAATATCGTGGATGTATTTTACGACGACTGGTTAAAATTCCCAATATTTGTTTGATCTTTTAATTCTCCGGCAAAATTTTAAAATGCACATCGATATTAGCCTTATAAATAGTCCCATTAGCGAGAAAGCGACAGAAGAAATTTTAAATGATGTTTTGAAAAGAATGGTTAAATGCTTCTCAGAAAACGGACTCTCCTCATGTTTGGAATAGACACGCTTTATTCAGTTCTGTTCAACAACTAGAGCCATACCAACAACTCACGTAGCACATGAGCAGGAGTCAATAAGCGGGTAAAATGCTTCAAATATTGAATACACATATCGATGAAAACTTGAAGTAAAAGAAGCATGTTACTGAGCTTCGCAAAGTGCAACTACTTTTGCTCTTTGTATAATTGCTAATCTTGGAAACAAACGAGTTAACCTGTGAAATATTTTGCATATAGCCACTCAACAATGTCTTAAGGAATAATTATCTGGGGTAACTCACCACTTGGAAATGAAATACTGACAGCATAAAAGCGAGCAGTAAGAATAATATGTGGTCTTCAGCCCTGGCCGTCATGTATGTGCCTCTTAAAGGAACTAGGCGTTTTAACTGTGCTGTCACAATAAATATATTCGCTAATGAAATTCGCCATAAATAATTAATCACAATTTGAGGAGAACTGTAATCAACAGCAATAAAGGGAAAATTATGTTTATTACACATTATTAAAGCTGTTAGTTCTTCAGAAATTAGTTCAATATGCAGCAACAAAAACCTTTGATCATTTGTCGAATAACATAAAAGGTCTGTCTGATAGGCACTACTTCTGCCTCCCAAATAACACAGGCGCTCTCCTGCTTGCCTTGTCGGACTGCCCGTCCATGAAGAAAGCGTACTGCAGAGAAAAGGCTTATCCGGAGCCTGTGGGATTATTTCCACAATCAATCTTTCAAGCAGAGCTCATGCTCTTTCGCAAATTGTAACTTTGTGCGACGATTCCTTCCCGTGGTGGTGATAAGTTCCTGTGTAACCAAATTGCTGAGGTCATCGGTCCCTAGGCTTACACACTACTTAATCTAATCTAAACTAACTCACGCTAAGGACAACAGACACATCCGTGCCCGAGAGAGGACTCGAACCTTCGACAAGGGGCCAACCGCGCGAACCGTGGCAAGGCGCTTCCTTCCGGGACACCCTGTATTTGCAGCAAGCTCCCGATTATTCAGGTGGAGGGGGGGGGGGGGGTATTAGTGCATAGCTAGACAATTTTTGAAAAGGTAAGAAAAACGAAGGCCGTCGTTTTCTGTTATAATTATAATGAACGTTTTCTTTCAGGCTGCAACATTAGGCATGAGATTCACGTTTTACCACTGCAAGATATGCGGACCTATATACCGCCGCCGGTCGTCCTTGAAATATTTTTCCGCTGTTTCCCGTATGTTAGACAAAACACGAAGACACTACTGTTGTCACACTACAGTGACCGATTTTGCCTACCTTATTCCCTTGCAGCTAAGGTTCGATAACTTCGACTGATTCTGCTAATAATGCAAGCAGTGCAATGGGTTTTCATATATGATATGTAGCATGATTTATAAATACTGATAAATATCAGATTTGGATCAGATGTGGGGCTCGAAAAATGGCTCTGAGCACTATGGGACTTAACAGCTATGGTCATCTGTCCCCTAGAACGTAGAACTACTTAAACCTAACTAACCTAAGGACATCACACAACACCCAGGCATCACGAGGCAGAGAAAATTCCTGACCCCGTCGGGAATCGAACCCGGGAACCCGGGCGCGGGAAGCGAGAACGCTACCGCACGACCATGAGCTGCGGCCGATCAGATGTGTATTTTGGGTGATCTGTGCTTCTCGGTTGCAGTGCTCATATCTTTGTATGTTTCTCCGAGCACTATTTACTCCGCTTTAAACGAAGCAAACGTTTGGATGCTTGTGTGCAGTCTGTGGTTCAATTCTAGTACCTATGCACAGAGAGTATGGGCAGAGGTTTGGATCAAACTTTGAATGTCACATGAACAAGTGTTCAGTCGAAATGAGTTTGATCGAGGGTCATTTAAGTATAGGTTAGTTAGAATGTACTTCGATTCAGAACTTATATTAAAAAGATAACTACCACTCAAAATGGTTCAAATGGCTCTGAGCACTATGGGACTTAACATTTGAGGTCATCAGTCCCCTAGAACTTAGAACTACTTAAACCTAACTAACCTAAGGACATCGCACACATCCATGCCCGAGGCATGGTCGCGCGGTCGCGCGGTTCCAGACTAAAGCGCCTAGAACCGCTCATCCACAGCGGACGACTAACTACCACTTATTCCATTTCTTCTGGGGCAGATCTGTGAGGTGCGCTAGTGAGGGTCCGTCGTGTGACACAAATACGAACAACACGAGAGTAAAAGAATTTTATCATCAAACATTTTCTGTCTTTATGTGTGTATTGTGCGAGACGAGTACGATGGTGCAACGTAGTAGCTACGTGTGATTATGCTACAAGGGGATATAATCTGGAAAATGAGGTGTTACTATGCCTGCATTATGTTGCGTCCTCCATAGAGACGATACTTACATTACAAGGACTTTCATTGGTGGCACCCCTTGTGCAAATGTGGTCGATGCTGATGGCTCCAGGAAAGGCCTCCTCACAGTCTTCATTGCGGATGACGACCAGGTCTACGTACATCAGCGTAGGGCTCACGGTTTGTGACTCTGAAACATCGTTCGTAGAACGTTTTAACGTCTTTTGCAAGACGTGAATTACAACTAGTTTGTAATTCAGCAAACTTTCTTTGGTGCGTTTTCTTAACTGACCAATTTAACTTTGCAAAGAATGTATTCGTAATTGCGAATAAGACCAGACTCCAGCTGCGCAGTCGACTGAGGGCAATGAAAATTTGTGCCGGACCGGGACTCGAACCCGGATTTGCCGCATACGGGGAGCGGTCGCCGTAGCCGCCTCTGCCATCCGAGCACACTTCCCGGGCTGACCCAAAACTTCCATATGTTGCCGTGTGTCTACGTCCAATATTCGCACAATTGCTGTGATTCCCACACAGGGATGGACTTAACGATTATTGTCTCGGCCTTGTCTTGGCATGAAATACTATATCACAGTGTCTGTCTTTTTTACGATGTACTCCGCTATGTCCTTCAGAGATGCATGTCCACTTTTCAAAAAAAGTTTTGCATCACCCCAGTTCCCAGAACTGCTGAAGATAGACGTCGAGTGTTGATATTGTATCACAGAGACAGTCCCTTTGACTGTTCAGAGATGTCACTAAAGCCGTCCAAAGATGTAAACAACCAAGCACGAGCAGAGCCTATTGGAGCGGATCCGACAGCCGATCAGTTCAAGTCCTTCCACCGGGAAGGACGTACACACCTCGTGTTGCCTGTAGTTCAACCATGCCTAGACGATCAATACAACGGTTCGATCCTGTCCACATTGTTACTTTGTGTCAGGAAGGAAGGGAACTGTCCAGGCGTCTCGGGGTGAACCAAAGCGATGTTGTTCGGACATGGAGGAGATATAGGGACACAGGATCTCTCGATGACATGCCTCGCTCAGGTCACCGAAGGGCTACTACTGCAGTGGATGATTTCTACCTACGGACTATGGGTCGGAGGAACCCTGACAGCAAGGCCACCTTGTTGAATAATGCATTTCGTGCAGCCACAAGACGTTGTGTTACGACTCAAACTGTGCGCAATAGGCTGCATGATGCGGAACTTCACTCCCGACGTCCATGGCGATCTTTGCAACCACGACACCATGCAGCGCGGTACAGGACACCATGCAGCGCGGTACAGATGGGCCCAACAACAGCCGAATGGACCGCTCAGGATTGGCATCATGTTCTCTTCACCGATGAGTGTCGCATATGCCTTCAACCAGACAATCGTCGGAGACATGTTTGAAGGAAACCCGGTCAGGCTGAACGCCTTAAACACACTGTCCAGCGACTGCAGCAAGGTGGAGGTTCCCTGCTGTTTTGGGGTGGCATTACGTGAGTCCGACGTACGCCGCTGGTGGTCATGGAAGGCGCCGTAACGGCTGTACGATACGTAAATGCCACCCTCCGACCGATAGTGCAACCATATCGGCAGCATATTGGCAAGGTATTCGTCTTTATGGACGACAATCCGCGCACCCATCGTGCGCATCTTGTGAGTGACTTCCTTCGGGGTAACGACATCACTCGACTAGAGTGGCCAGCATATTCTCCAGACATGAACCCTGTCGAACATGCCTGCAATAGATTGAAAGGGCCATTTATGGACGACGTGATCCACCAACCACTCTGAGGGATCTGTTCCGAATCGCCGTAGAATAGTGCAATAATCTGGACCAACAGTGCCTTGATGAACTTTTGGATAGTATGCCACGACGAATACAGGTGTGCATCAATGCAAGAGGACGTGCTACTGTGTATTAGAGGTACCGGTGTGTACAGCAGTCTGGACCACCACCTCTGAATGTATCGATGTATGGTGGTACAACATGCAATGTGTTGTTATCATGACCTCTGAATGTATCGCTGTATGGTGGTACAACATGCAATGTGTTGTTATCATGAGCAATAAAAAAGGGCGGAAATGATATTTATGTTGATCTCTGTTCCAATTTTCTGTACGGGTTCCGAAACTCTCGAAACCGAGGTGATGCAAAACTTTTTGTGATGTGTGTATTTCCTGTGTTTCATACAATTGTCCACCGCAGCAGGGGCTGTTCCTTCGGACGTGCATGCATGTCTGAAGGACATTCCAAAATAAATCATAGAAGCTCAGGCACGGCAATTTAATATAGTAATTGTAGGTTTCACCTTTCAGTGAATCACAACTTTAAGGCTTTTGAGAACCTAAGACTGTCCAAGCACAACCATGCGCTTTTATCCCAAGTCTTGCAAATATCTATATTTGTGGTTTGAAAGCAATTTCCATTGATTTACTGTAAACCATTGTTCATTTATTCCAGCAATAATCATTTCGGCTTTATAGGCATTCTGAAGTGGATGACGAAATACTAAAACATATATGACCTACGTTTGTTGTTATAGTCGAAGAAACATATTTATGATCTCATAAAACAGTTATCTTGTTACAGGATATGAGTTTATAACAGCTGGTTTATAGTACGTCAACTTGTTTCTAAGACCAGAAATATGTTTTTTCCACGCTGACATATCATGTAGACAGGTCAGATTTATTGTAACATTTCAGCATCTCCTTGAGAAAGGCTCTAAATGCGAAACATGACTGTGTGAAATAAACTTTTAAGGAGATACGGAAGAGAGAGAGAGAGAGAGAGAGAGAGAGAGAGAGAGAGAGAGAGAGATAGAGAGAGAGAGAGAGAGAGAGAAGGAGAGAGAGAATTTCATGTTCGTTGTCCGTAATACTTTAATTCAGCGATACATTTAGGGCAGTACTGTGGTTGTCAAAAGAATTTTTGGAGGCACGGCACACAACGTGACGTCCCCTCAATCCTTACCGTCAGACACCTTGCCCCAGCCACTAAGGGTTGCTGTCCAGTAATTGTAAGTCTTGTCCACCTGCGACGCCAGCCTCACAGTCTTGATTGTGTCTGTGAACAAACAGCGGAAGGTTCAAAAATGGTTCAAATGGCTCTGAGCACTATGGGACTCAACTTCTCAGGTCATAAGTCCCCTAGAACTTAGAACTACTTAAACCTAACCAACCTAAGGACACCACACACATCCATGCCCGAGACAGGATTCGAACCTGCGACCGTAGCTGTCGCGCGGTTCCAGACTGTAGCGTCTAGAACCGCTCGACCGCTCTGGCCGGCAACAGCGGAAGGTCTCGAGTTCGTAACATAGAGAGAGAGCGTTCACATGCTCATGACTGATGCGACAGGTTCTACGCATGATGTTACGTTCACCTGTAGCTAGAAATTAGAACTGTACTACGCGTCGTACTGTCAACAGCAAATCTAAATAAGAAAAGACAGTAAAAAATATCCTCTAGTGTACAGGGGTTACTTGTAATTGAGAAACTATATCGATTAAATTAACCAAAATTTTATGAACATAATAAGCTGGAACCACCAATAATTATTTGAATGACACCGTCTTCCCAGTTACTTCGTAGCTGCACAAATATTTTGAGCATTAATCAACACGTCCACTCTCAGACCTGTCATAGAATGAGTATGCTCTAATGAAAACCACTTTTAGTAAATTACAAATGAAGTCAGAAACACAATTCTAGTACTGAACACATAAGTAAAAATGTACAGAATTAATCATTTTTATTCATAGATATAATGTTGGAAGCCTTTCTTAATTGTCGTTCACTGAAAACTTAAGGGATGCTCAAGTTAACTTTACAATAAACATAAAAGTGCCTAAAATGAAATGTAAATAAGAATACTGTTAATATTTGCAACCAGTTTCTTCATTTGCTACCTTCAGTTACGTTTCATCACTCTAGATAATAAAAATTCAGTATTTTGCAAGTGAATTTATTTGTCCGTATGGAACATGTTTCGCCTGTACATGCAAGGCATCTTCAGTGGTCTATATCACACAGAAAAGTATATAATTAACCTGTTTTGATATGAAATGAGTAGTGATTCTTTGTCAGCTTATTTCAATTTAGCTTTTTCTGTTTACATCTGTATGAATATGTTTTTTATTTACATTCATTTTTTGTTCTTTTTATGCAGCCGTTTGTTTCTCTATATGTGATAAATGAATAATGATATAGTTGCAAATAGAATTAGCTGCATTTAAATAAGCTGCCAAGGAATCACTACGAATCTCCTATCAAAACAAGTACAGCAATATAATTTTCTTTGTATTGTAGAGCACTGAAGATGTTTAGAACGTATAGGCAAAACATGTTCCGTACAAAAACATAAATTCAGTTGCAAAAGAGGGTATTTTTTATTATCTATGTTGATAAAACGTAATTAAATAAGAATAGCTATGTATGAGTCGCAGACCAGTGAAAAAATCGGTTCAATGAAGATTACAGTAACAAGTTTGAATGCCATCTGTGACAGCCATCTTTCATGAGATTATTATTTGTGATGATTAACGGTGCTTAAACTGATTCAGCAGATTGCTTTTCTGCCTTTTGCGTATCATATGGCCATGTCTTGGAGAAGGATTGTGCGGAGAACCAAGTATATTGTTTTTATTTCCTTTCTTTGCGTATCAGCATTGTATATTGCCCATAACTTCAGTAAGCTATGTGAGTTATGTATGTGTGTTTAATTGGGGACAGATGTGCGACTGTAGGACCAGTCTGGATTTCTTGGTTTTCGACGTAGAACGTCCAGTGAATTAAATGAAATTGCATGGTTTTTGAGTCTCAGACGTCTACGATACTTACATATATACAGACTGTAAGTAGGCTGTTTGGGTTTTTATGTTGGTAACGCCACGTAGCGCTCTATATTAAAATCACTGACTGTGCTGCGTGAAGCCTGTGGCTGGTTTGCATTGTTGGAACATTTGATATTGTAGTGTTGGGCAGTTGGATATGAACAGCGCGTAGTGTTGCGCAGTTGGAGGTGAGCCGCCAGCAGTGGTGGATGTGGGGAGAGAGATGGCGGAATTTTAAGAGCGGACCATCTGGACGCGTGTCCACCAGAAGAGTAAATTTGTAATACTGCATATCATAAACTGATATATATATATATATATATATATATATATATATATATATATATATATATATATATATAATGACTTTTGAACATTATTAAGGTAAATACATTGTTTGTTCTCTATCAAAATCTTTCACTTGCTAACTATGCCTATCAGTAGTAGTGCCTTCAGTAGTTAGAATCTTTTATTTAGCTGGCAGTATTGGCGCTCGCTGTATTGCAGTAGTTCGAGTAACGAAGGTTTTTGTGAGGTAAGTGATTCATGAAAGGTATAGGTAATTGTTAGTCAGGGCCATTCTTTTGTAGGGATTGTTGAAAGTCAGATTGCGTTGCGCTAAAAATATTGTGTGTCAGTTTAGTATTGATCAAAATAAGTAAAGAGAGAAATGTCTAAGTACGTTCAGTTCTGCCCAGCTGTTTGAAAATCAAATAACGTAAGAGGTTTATCAGCACAGTAATTCATTAATTTTTCTAAGGGGACGTTTCAAGACTAAAGTGGCGAATGAAAATTTGTACCGAGGCCAGGATTCGCACCCGGGCCTCCTGCTCGCTTAGCAGAGTGTGGCACGGCTTTGCACAATTGCACGGTCTACCTAGCACGCCACCCTACTCATTCCAAATATCCATTCACGCCGCTTCTGACTTGGTATTCCTCCCAAAGTTCATCAGCACTGCAAAGACTCTCCAACTGTATTGGCGTAGCACCTCAGCTTCGAAGGAAACGGGATATCCTGCCTGAAACCCAGGCGTAGGTGCTTTAATCAAATGAAACAGTATGGTCCTAGAGACCTTTTCAAGTCTCAGACATCTATGATGCAGATTGAAGTGACGAATGGAAATTGTACCAAGGCTGGGATTCTAACCCGTGTCTCCTGCTCACTAGGCAGGTGCGCCAACAACTACGCCATCCAGGCTTTGCACAACTGCACGGACTACCTTAGCATGTCTCGCTCCTCAATGCAAACTCCATTTCACGTCTCAGCCCACTTGGTATTAAAGCACGTGGTGTTAACGTAATAAAACTCAATCCCTGAACAGTCATTCTGAAGTGGCTATAGTCAGATTGCGGTGCGCATTACAGGTTAATCAATGGTACAAATTCGTTTAAATTCTCTTAATGGCTTAAGACGAGATCGCACTGAGTGGAACCTGTAATTAGAGAGGCATTGCCTGCTCAAGATAAGAAGCACGTCGACTTCGTCAAGTCCATACGATATGGCAAAAAGAAGGACTCGTACTTCAAGGAAATTCAGTTGCAGAATCAGTCAGTAATCAAGTAGTAGGTAACATCATTACATTAAGTAAATAAAAAAATAAAAGCAAGTGGAATCTTTTAAGTTACATCTGTTCCACTTAAAAATTAGTAAAATGCTACACTACTGGCCTTTAAAATTGCTACACCACGAGGATGACGTGCTACAGACTCGAAATTTAACTAACAGAAATAAGATGCTGTGATATGTAAATGATTAGCTTTTCAGAGCATTCAGACAAGGTTGGCGCCCGTGGCGACACCTCCAGCGTGTTGACATGAGAAAAGTTTCCAACCGATTACTCATTCACAAACAGCAGTTGACTGGCCTTGCCTAGTGAAACGTTGTTGTCATGCCTCGTGTAAGGAGAAGAAATACGTACCATCACGTTTCCGACTTTGATAAAGGTCGGATTGTGGCCTATCGCGATTGTGGTTTATCGTATCGCGAAATTGCTGCTCGCGTTGGTCGAGATCCAATGACTGTTAGCAGAATACGGAATCGGTGGGTTCAGGAGGGTAATACGGAACGGCGTGCTGGATCCCAACGGCCTCGTATTTCTAGCAATCGAGATGACAGTCACCTTATCCGTTTGGCTGTAACGGATCGTGCAGCCACGTCTCGATCGCAGAGTCAACAGACGGGGACGTTTGCAAGACAACAAACATCTGCACGAACAGTTCGACGACGTTTGCAGCAGCGTGGACTATCAGCTCGGAGACCATGGCTGCGGTTACCCTCGACGCTGCATCACAGACAGGAGCGCCTGCGATGGTGTACTCAACGACGAACCTGGGTGCACGAATGGCAAAACGTTATTTTTTCGGATGAATCCCAGTTCTGTTTACAGCATCATGATGGTCGCATCCGTGTTTTGGCGACATCGCGGTGAACGCACATTGGAAGCGTGTATTCGTCATCGCCATAGTGGCGTATCACCCGGCGTGACGGTATGAGGTGTCATTCGTTACACGACTCGGTCACCTCTTGTTCGCATTGACGGCACTTTGAACAGTGGATGGTACGTTTCAGATGTGTTACGACCCGTGGCTCCATCCTTCATTCGATCCCTGCGAAACCCTACATTTCAGCAGGATAATACACGACCGCATGTTGCAGGTCCTGTACTGGCCTTTCTGGATACAGAAAATGTTCGACTGCTGCCCTGGCCAGCACATTCTCCAGATCTCTCACCGATTGAAAACGTCTGGTCAATGGTGGCCTAGCAACTGGCTCGTCACAATACGTTAGTCACTGCTCTTGATGAACTGTGGTATCGTGTTGAAGCTGCATGGCCGGCTGTACCTGTACACGGCATCCAAGCTCTGTTTAACTCAATGCCCAGGTATATCAAGGCCGTTATTACGGCCTGAGGTGATTGTTCTGGGTACTGATTTCTCAGGATCTATGCATCTAAATTGCGTGAAAATGTAATCACATGTCAGTTCTAGTATAATATATCTGTCCAATGAATACTCGTTTATCATTTGCGTTTCTTCTTGGTGTAGCAATTTTAATGGCCAGTAGTGTATGCTGTCGTGTTGTTCGAGGTGATTATCTTTGTAATTGACGACGTTTTGTCTTACCAGTAAGCGTAACCATTTCCGAGAGGTGAACGACAGCGACGTCGTTGTCCGTGGTGCTGCCGTCCGTCCAGTAGTCCTGGTGGACGACTGCGTCCGTCGACGTCTGCGTCAGCGCCCCCTCTGGGTTTTCAGCGGACGACAATGTGCCCAGACTTATCGTGAAGGACGTTGTCCTATAGGCAGGAAACAATTACCGAAGAGTATTTCATACAGCGGAATAAAAAGAGAAGTTTTTCTTTTGTTTCTTGTTTTACATCGGTTACACAGCACTAACGAAGTTTGCTTTCGGGAATGAACAGGTATAACAGAGAAGATCTGAAACTGAGATGTAGATCAGTTGCCATGGCAAACTGAATAACATGATAAAGGTAATGGGTAATACTAGTCTACAAAAGGTGTGAAGCTACGTGTAATGAAGACGAAGGCAAGTTTCTTTACAAGCACAAACAGGAAAATGAATTAGAGAAACTAAAAGGCATGAACACAAAACGGAAAACGACCTACGCATTGATGGATAACACTTCTTTGGCCATTGTACTAAAGGGTGTAGACTATTGTGCAGATTTCGTTTTCAGTAGTAAAACTGTAGAATTGAGAAATTTAGGTGATAAACCATATTATCCAAGTTGAAATGCTGTTTTGTAACATTTTACTTTTGTACTGTAGAGGGGTTGCTCACAGTAGTTCATTCCCTTCCGCTACAGCGCAGTATTTACTATGTATACTATTGTATACTGCTGCTATTGTACATATATTTGTTATTTTAAGTTTTTTTTAAGTTTAATAGTCCTTTTCTTAATTTTAAGTTTTAACATTATGATTGACTCGTTCCATGACCACTTTGCTTTGACTCGCCTAATCTTTCGGAACCTGATGAATAAAAATTAAAGTAAACTACTTAAGATGTAGAATAAGGAATGAATTGAGGAGCACAAAACACTGCGGCTTGTGTAGTCTTAATCAATTCTGTTAATATCTTTTCAGCTTCAATGGCATCATGTGCGAGTCTAGTGACTACCTTGTAAGACGACTACTGGTTAACGAAATAAATTAATACTGTATAACATCCACAATTTTGTGTCTGTCACTCATAATTGAATCAATGAGATGAAATAGTGGTCATATAACAAATTTTTCAGGAGACAAAAAACTGTTTCACTACACAATGGGCTTAAGTATGGTATTGTGGAGTTGCTATGTAGCAATATGCTCCAGGATGACACAACATACCGTACTTAAGCCATCGAGTGTGGTGAATTATCCAGTTTGATCGTACTGGAATGAAGCTTTTTCAAAAATGATAATTACTGACGCAACAAGTGTTCTGTCTGGAGCAGAAGGATTGTGTTATGCAATTTTATGTTATTCATATTTGTTATAGCAATAAAAGAGTGTGTTATCAGCGCATAGGTCTATTCATAATGTATGAAACAACCACAATCAAAATACGGCAAAGTATGCAATGGGTGGTATCCTTCGATCATCTTCATCCTGTCCATCCTTCGGTGGCCTCTGGCAGATGCTGTTATAAAATAGTTTCCGCTCGTCAAGCATGTAGTGTACGATTTTCTGTATATCATCTAGTTTTCTCTTTTTTTATTGGATCAGATTCAATCTTTGCTTGTTCATATGGAAGACATCCTCCTTTGAGCTGTGGAAACTGGAAAGCAGTGAGTACATAAATGAAGTGGCTGTACGTAAATATCTGAAACTTCAGTTTATTTGCAGTCATAAGAGCGCATGGAGGTAACATCGCTTTTGTAGTGGTTAGACCACCAGGCCTTAAGTCCAGACTATCATCCGTTTCCACATTTATGATGCGAAAGTTCTGCTTCTGAGACGACGAACATATCAGTGTTTCACACTCCTCTCGATTCATCTCCAGACATAGCCCCTTCTCTGACTCAATACCAATCCAACGACCACTTATGTTGATGTGACATGACCCCTTCTTACACCAAACGACGCATACAGATATAAAGGTCAGATATCTGTAGATAACATAGTTTGAAGAAAAGTGGACATGCCCCTTTTGGGTGTGGACGTGACACTTTTTTTATCTCGCCGATTCAGTTATGAAGTTGTTTACCAAAAAGTGACAGAATATTCACTTAACTTAAAATTATATAAGTGCGATGAAGGAATAAAAACACATGTGACAAGAACAAAGCAAAGTTTTTATATGAGAGAGAAGATATTCCCTACACTCATGGAGAAGCAGCTGAAGAAAACGTTTGTATGGTGGAGTGTAAAATACGTGGTGGTCTTCTCTCTTCAGAGAAGTGAAGCCAGTTTTCAGGTGTTTCATCGTGCAAAATAGACTTTCACGGCCGGTATTGGCGTATGAATTTTGTTTTGTAGGCGTCAACACAGTGCTCCAAGACGTATTTCTGTGACTTTCCGTCTCCTAGTGTTGGGGACACCATCCGAGGCTACGAAGACTCAGATAGCAGTTTCAGACTTGAGCATATGGGGTTGTTGAGTTTATTAAACTTTGAACCTGTTGACCGAGTCCTTATAGCGTCTGATTGTGTCTCCAGCACTAGGATATGGGACGTTAGGCATAGAATTAAGCCTTGGACCACCACCCAATGTCTACGAAACAAAATTCATCAAACGTTTAGGCGTTTTTGAATAGTGAATCTACAGTGAAAAAGGAGGTGGAAATCACAAAGATAAAAGCGATAAAAAATGAAAACTAAATCAGGAAAGACAAGTGCGAATCGAAGACTGAACATCTCATGGAAGTGGCTTTCTCTCACATTTAATCATGGCATAGGCGACCACCAGTGGTGATACAGAACGCCCATTTGGACGGATAACTGTCACAAAGCTTTGTTTAGCGATGAGGGCATATTCAGCCCTGGAGTCAGATGTGCTTATTTGCGAGTGCGGTGTCGCAAAGGAGAGCGGAAACTATTGCGGTGTATCAGGCAACAGCATACTGGACCAGATCGAGGCATCATGGTGTTGGGAGCAGTAGCCTCACTGACAGTACCATCTCTGGTAGCAGGATACCTGTAGAATACCATATAGGCAATTCTGTTACCGCACCTGCGTTATGGAGATGTGTTCTCCAGTAGAACAGTGCCCGAGAACGTACTGCTCGCTTTATGTAATGCACTCTTCGTGATATTTTAGTCCCATCGCAATCACCTAAAATTTCGCGCGCCTTGCTTGTGCGAGGCGATGTCAGGTTGACTCTACATTACAGGCGACATTCCTTGACCAAACGCCATATGGAAGCAGCTTGGATGACTGTCTCCTGAGATGACATCCGATACTTACGTGGTCCCGTCTACGCACAATTACAGAAGTTTATTGTACCTTGCGATTGGTGTAACACACGATCCATGTAATGTGCGAATATTGTGGATCCATTGCTCCTGAATGCTCATTTTCCACGGTTTGCTAATCAACACAAGAAAAAAGAGATGTTTGGCGTACTGAATTGGAACAGAAAGCATATCAAAATATGCACCGAAAAAAATGCTGTTTGGTTACAAGATCAGGTAAATTTCAGTGCTCTAGTCCGACAAGGAAGGAATTCCTTATTATCACGTTTTATGTCTTCATTTATAAACTATCCGACAGCGTTATTTCCGAGAAAGTGGGCTGTCGAGTCAGAGTGGGTAAATGAAAAGTGCCAAATTCAAATGGCTCTAAGCACTAAGGGACTTAACATCGTACGTCATCAGTCCCCTAGACTTAGAACTACGTAAACCTAAGGACGTAACACACATCCATGCTCAAGGCAGGATTCGAACCTGCGACCGTAGCAGCAGCGCGTTTCCGGAATGAAGGGCCTGGAACCACTCGGTCACAGTGGCCGGCGAAGAGTGTCAGTTCGGACCGATACGTTTCAGGTCGCGCAGTGTGTACCACATCTGCAGTATCTCGTAAACATCCAAGGTGCTATCCAAACTTATGCTGCACGTCGTAGAGCGTCAGTCTGGTTTTCAGCCAAATAGTAGGTGAGCTCTTAGTGGAGCAGTGAGGTTCTCAAATGACGATACACAGTAGGAACTTACCAGTGCCAGCATACGTACAGGGTGATTATAATTAAAGTTAAACTTTCAAACCGCTATAGACATAACACCACTGGTCAGAATGACGTCAAATTGCAACGGAATATTATCGGAGAAGGGGAAAAACGTATGGCAGAAGAAAAATAAATAGTTACAAAATGCAGCAATAGATGGCGCTGTAAGCATCATAATTTAATAGTGGTCGACTACAAATCAATTATACAACAATGTCTAAGGTGTACGTTTGACTTTAAACAAAATATACTATTCAGTATGGATGGGTGTACAGGTGTGAGACTGTTAGTTACGTAAGCCCATCCACCACGCAAAGGCATACCACATCGAATGGGAAAAATCGGTTTTTAATTGTCCTGACGCCAAAAAACGGCACAAAAAGCATCAATCAAAGTCATATCGGATTATTAACTTACGTGTGACTGTCGCAAAACATGTTCAATATGCTGACGATCGTTTTCTGCACGGTGAAATGGAGAAACAGCATTTTCCACAACCAATCGATGGTTTTTCGCGGTCACGTTCAGAATGTGTTGCGCAATGCGTGCCTTCAATGCAGCTAAGTTCGCTATTGGAACACTGAACACATCTTTCAGATAGCCCCACAGCCAGAAGTCACATGGATTAAGATCAGGGATGGGGACGGCCAGCCTGTAGGGAAATGGCGGCTGTAATTCTAGCATTTCCGAAAGGCGCTTCAGCAGCTGCTTAACTGGATTTGCAATGTGCGGAGGTGCGCCATCTTGCATAAAAATGATCCCATCAACACATCCACGCTGTTGGAGAGCGGGAATGACGTGCTTGTGCAAAAGACCTGTCTCTTTGAAAAAATATGGCCCTATGATAAATGATGCCGTAAACACGCACCACACAGTCACTTTTTAAGGATGAAGTGGTACTAGTTGATTTGCGTGAGGATGTTTCGTTGCACATACTCGACAATTCTGTGTATTGACATATTGTCAGATCGGAGAGGACTTCATCTGTTCACAAAATCTCCCACGGCCAATCATTTTTTCACTTCCATGCGACCAAGAAATTCTAAAGAAAAAGTCTCTCTTGCTGGCAGATGAAAAGGAAGCAACTCGTGCGCATGGGCAATTTTGAATGGATAGCAAAGAAGGATATTTTGTTGGATTTTACGCACCGTGCCCACGGGTATGTCCAATGTCTGGGCATTTCTCCGTGCACTACACGTTTGCACCCCACCACTCGTCTCTTCCTGCTTTGCTGTGACCCCTGCTTCCACTGACGAAATCAGTTCGTTTCCTCCCTCTACCAGGTTGCACACAAAAAGATTTCGTCATTTCGAATTTCCGAATCATTTTCTCCAGACCCACGGCAGACATCGGACCAACACCTTTATTCAAACCCTTCAGTGTCCGGAATTTGGAGAGCGACGTGTGCACAGTCATCCTCTTAATACAGCTTTACAAGCAGAGCGCGATCCTGCATTGAGACAGTCATGGCGAACATCGCAGACGCGAAAGGAGGAAAAGCCGTGTACTCGGCGTCTTTATACCTACTGCAACGGGTCGTGCACATGACAGGTATTTTCATTTACGTATCCTGACACATACAGGTCATATATTGATCAATTTTCACACTATTTTTTTTCTTCTGCCATACTTTTGCCGATAATATTCCGTTGCAATTTGACGTCATCCAAAGCAGTGGTGTTATTTCTACAGAGTTTTGAAAGTTTAACTTTGATTATGATCACCACGTATGTGTGAGGGTGGATGAGAGTGAGTCATTTGTTTAGTATTCTAATTATTCTTTACCCCTCACTTTCAGTTAGAAGTATATATAGGAAAAACAAGGAGTAAATTTTGTATCATTAATATGTTTCAATGTTCATAATAATGGCAAGGGAGCGCATAGTTTTCAAGTTAATGTGATCTGTGTTAATGTTATTAAAGAATCGTAATGTTATTTCAATTTCAGGCACGCTTTTGATTCATTTGCATACATATCCCTACGTTTATCCTCACAGTTTGAACACAAATCGTAACATTAGTTCACTGTCACGTCCTGCACTATTGGGTGGACAATTAGACGCACCCTGCAGCTGTGGCTGAGCGGCTCTAGGCGATTTAGTCCGGAACCGCGCTGCTGCTACGGTCGCAGTTCCGACTCCTGCCTCGAGCATGGATGTGTGTGATGTCCTGAGGTTAGTTAGGTTTAAGTGGTTCTAAGTCTAGGGGCCTGATGACCTCAGATGTTAAGTCCCATAGTGCTTAGAGCCATTTGAACCATTTGAATTAGACGCATTTTTGGAAAAATAACAAATTCTGAGTAGGTAAAGTAAATGATAATGCAAGTAGCCACACAACGATTTCTTTCAGGTAAATGAATTTCAACATTTATTACGTAGATAAGCAGAAAGAGCAGAGCTGAGTTATCCATTGCAGGTAACAATCAATGGCAGGGTCTAAACGAACTTTTTTAGATGGAATTATGAAACTATGTTCATTTATAAATTCTTCGTATAATTTAGTTGGTGCATGTTCTAAGAGCGCACAGTTTCAATACGTCACAATTAGCCAGTGTCTTGCGACTGTTTGATAACGAAGTCATTCTTTGTATTTGGTTTCATTTACGGATAGTCAAATTCAGTTTAGAATAATTGGCACCATACACATGGAAAGTAATTTACATAGTTAATGTTCATGTTGAAATGCAGCATGGCAAAGATTGCTCTAGATCAGAGTACATGGGCGACATTGTAATCTGAGTTTAAATGTCTCTCAGATTTGAGTTAAAAGTTTCACCTGATTAGCAGGCACAGCAGCTTTCACATTCATTTTCAATACTCTATGACAAGAATTAAAAAATCTTAGTAGTAATCATCGCACTTTCGATTCCGTATAGATGAATTTCCTCACAGTATATTCCTTTTATTCTGCCAGGGAGTACGTGGAAAAAGTTTAAACAAATTCCAGTGTTATATTGTTGACAATGCGGATGTACAGGGTGTTCAACTGCCCCTACCTATTGGTTTTATGCAATCTGCAACGCGTTGAAAAACCAAGTGCGAAATTTTCGTCTTCTTTAGCTCGCTACGTGCGAACTATTTGTCCTACAGAAAGAATGAACAAGACCTTCTCGTAGGAAATTTAATGTAGTTAAATTTTGTGCTGGGTCACGCTCTCGCTGGAGGCCACGGTTTTCGAGTTATTCAAGAAAAAAGCGTTTGGAGGTAACTTTTATACGATTTTCTTGAATAATTAAAAAACTACGGCCTCTAACAAAAACGTAGCACAGTACAAAATTTGATTAAACTAAATTTCCTGTAAAGAAGTACTGTTGATTTTTTTCTGTGGGCCTAATTCAATGAAGCGCCAAAGAAACTGGTATTCAAATACAGAGAACAGAACACGGGGTGGCGGTCGGCAAGGCCTGTATAAGACAACATGTGTCTGTCGCAGTTGTTAGATCGGTTACTGCTGCTACAGTGGCAGGTTACCAAGATTTAAATGAGTTTGAACGTGGTGTTATAGTCGGCTCACGAACGATGGGACACAGCATCTCCGCGGTAACGATGAAGTGAGGATTTTCCTGTACGACCACTTCACAAGTGTACCATGAATATCAGGGATCCGGTATAGCATCACATCTCCGACATAGCTGCTGCCCTAGAGAGATCCTGCAAGAACGGCACCAACGAATACTGAAGAGAATCGTTCAACCGGAAAGAAGGGCAATCCTTCCGCAAATTGCAGCAGATTTCAATGCTGGGCCATTGACAAGGGTCAGTGTGCGAACCATTCAATGAAACATCATCGATATGGAATTTTGGAGCCGAAGAACCACTCATATACGCTTGATGACTGCACGATATGAATCTTTACTCCTCGCCTGGGCCCGTCAACACCGACAGTGGACTGTTGATGACTGTTGCCTGGTCGGACGAGTCTCTTTCCAAATAGTCTCGAGCGGACGGAGGTGTACGGTTATGGAGACAGCCACATGAATCCATGGACCCTGCATGTCACCAGGGGACTGTTCAAACTGATGGAGCTTCTGTAATGGTGTGGGGCGCGTGCAGTTGGAGTGATATCGGATCCCTTATACGTCTAGATACGACTCTGACAGGTGACACTTATGTAAGCATCCTGTCTGATCACCTGCATCCGTTAATGTCCATTGTGCATTCCGACGGACTTGGGCAATTCCAGCAGGACGATGGGACGCCCTACACATCCAGAATTGCTACACAGTTGCTCCAGGAATACTCTTCTGTGCTTAAATACTTCCGCTGGTCACCAAACTCCCCAGACATGAACAATATTGCGCATATCTCGGATGCCTTGCAACGTGCTGTTCAGAAGAGATCTCCACGCTCTCGCACTCTTACGGATTTATGGACAGCCCTGCAATTCATGTTGTCAATTCCCTCCAGCGCTACTGTAGACATTAGTGAAGTCCATGCCACGTCGTGTTTCGACGCTTCTGCGTGCTCGCGGGGGTCCTAGACGATGTTAGGAACTTGCACCACTTTCTTTGGCTCTGTGTAGTTTGGACGTAGCGAGCGAGAGAATAAGAAAAGTTGTGAGTGGTGTCTGAAGATGTTGCGTGCTGCATTAAAGACAAAGGTAGGCTGTGCTGAAGCAACCTGTATACTCAAGAGGTCGTTGTCTTCATAAGATTGGTGTATTTTTTTATTTTTTAGTGTTAAATTTTTTGATGTAATTTCATGTACCAAGTCGTTCCATGACCAAGGAGATTCCTCAGTTGGTTCTCCTGGACAAGACGTGCAAATAAAATAGAAGAATATAAAGCAGAGAAGAGAAGAGGGAAAGGAAGGAGGTTGGTTTTAGTGAGGTCTCTGTACGACCAGATGCAACAGCAGTCTTTTGTGTTGCGGCGTCAGTGCAGACGTTGATCCTACTAACTGAGCTACGAGAGAGTGGTGTGGCTGAGTCGGGAGACTTACCCGTAGGCGCAGTGGGCCGCGGTGAGGACGCAGTTCTCCGTGATGAGCGAGCCGCCGCAGAAGGCGGAGCCGTCCAGCCGCACCGCCGCCTGCCACGGGAATTGGCCCAGGCTCGCCTCGACGCCACCGATGATGCGTTCCCCTCCGGACGCCTCCTTTGTGTCATCTGAAACGCGAAAATTTTCTGTTACGAATCTCTCGGCAAGTAGAGTTAACCGTGTCAATATTGTGAATGCTTACACAAAAACATCTGTGCGAATATCCGCACCAGGTGGAATGCATGTGACTGGGTTGGTTGGGTTGGGTTGTTAGGGGGAAGAGACCAAACTGCGAGGTCATCTGTCTCATCGGATTAGGGAAGAATTAAGAGGGAAGTCGGCCGTTCCCTTTCAAAGGAACCATCTCAACATTTGCCTGGAGCGATTTAGGGAAATCACGGAAAACCTAAATCAGGATGGACGGACGCGGAATTGAACTGTCGTCCTTCCGAGTGCGAGTCCAGTTTGCATCTGACTGAAATGAACTTAATAATACCGATTAGCAACGAGACAACGAATGTTTAAGAGTAAAGAATTGTACAAGATATCTAAGAGTTGGGCATGACATTATGCTTCTAAGCGCTGCAGTAACCCTCGAAATATCTCAGGGGAGGGTGTGGAGGTTACTTTATGCCCACCTTTTGAAAATATTTTAACCCAGTTAGTTACTTCGTTTTATAAAAAATTGTTTTTGTTTTCAATAAAGTCTTCTAACTGATTACAACGTTTCAAATTTTCTTAACCGAAATATTTTAGTTTTAGTAGTAGGTACCACTTTCCACAATGGCTGTCATATTCAGTATTTTCAGGTTCCAGAGTTTATTTACGCATCAATATCTCCTTAAAAGTATGTTGTGAGTATAAGTCAACAACAATTAACGAAAATTCCATTTCTAATTTTTTTTATGGTGAGCGTGAAATATCCCTCACCCACTGACCCCGCCGGGAATTGAACCTGGGAACCCTGGCGCGGGAAGCGAGAACGCTACCGCACGACCACGAGCTGCGGACTGGTTGGAGCGTGCAACAATATATTTTAATGTTCTAGACCATACTAACTCATCAGTACCTCTTTAAAAATATTTTGTTAATATGAATCAACAATAATCGGTGAATTTTGATTTTTAAAATGTTTTAGAGTGAGCGTAAGGGCGTTACGGAAAAAGTCTTGTTATTGCTCGGGTTAAATGATGTGAGGAGTCTGCACCAGCGAACGCCAAGGTATCTGGAGATGCGGAATACGCTGAGGCAGTTTCCCAAACGTCACTGCAGGCGGTCACGAACTAGAAACCACAGTGAAAATGAAAACTGTTTTATTTACAGTAGTTAGCTACACCTTCCAGCTACTTCTGTACATAGTCGCCGCTCCGACTCAAACGTCTGTCGTCGCGTTACACCAGCTTTCCAATACCTTTGTCATAGAAAGAAGCCGCCTGTGCTTTCCACCAATTTTCTACGCTGGACTGCGACTCGTTGTCTGTGCCAAAATGTTGTCTTCGTAGCCAGCAATTCATCTGAGCAGAGATGAAGATCAAAGTGAGAAACGTACAGGCTGTATCGTGGATGATCAAACACTGGCCGTCGAAAAAGCTACAGGAGCGTTCTGATTCCCCCTGCAGTGTGCGGCCGAGAACTGTCTTGAAGAAGGAAATACATGACAGTTACGTTGTGTGAGGTTGCATGAAATCACGCGAAATCTTTCGGCACGTAACCATACTTGGCGGAAAGCAGTATATTTTAGGCTCTTTGCTCTGCGCTCACAACTGAGAAGAGCGACGTGACGCTAATTGCGGGCGTACTAGAGACACTGCCCAACACATCTGTGCAAAGCTTCATCGGATTTTCACTGCAGTTTCCATTTCGCGACAGATCGTTCCTTGCTTTCCGAATAGTCCTCGTAGTTAAGAGTGTAAAGGACGTAGCCCAAAGGTTATAATAACCCAGTACAACAGTAATAAAACGGGGGACAAAGTCAACGGAACCTGACGCTATCGATGATCCAACAGGGCATACAGAATTTGAAGATATCACTAAAGTAAACAGTACTAAAAATATATTGCGTTTAGAAATAAACACAAACGCGAATGTATATTTCCTTTATTGTGGGAAAGTAAAGCTTTACACAATAGCAACAAAATTTGTTAACGAATAATTTGACTGACGAGAAGAAAAATATGAGTAGGTCAGTCAGGTGTAAGGACACATCCATAAAAAATTTTCCAGGACTCCAGTGGGGAACGGAGACGGAGCGCTACTCGTACTGCAGGAGCACTGCTGAGCCAAAACTGGGGTATGTCAGTTTCTGATGGGAGGTCACTGGCGTAAGCAATTACAGTAATTTGTAGTCATTGCCAGCGACCACCTCGCTCAGCCCAGACTGCCACACCAGTAGCCATGTTTCCAGCTGCAACTGCAGCTACCACCCACATATTCCGTCGATGCAACAAGTGTGAGTTGCAATTTTGTCATATGATGGCATGGTTGGAGATCGTGGCTGTTATTTGAAGACAAATGTTGACGATGTTGAGGAAGCAACCAATCACAAATTTATTTTCAGTTCCTTTATTCTAAGTATACCGTTACCGGTTTTGAATCGTTATGATTCATCTTCAAACGGTTTTCATGCTTTCATTACAACCTTTTTTTTTTACAGATTAATTGTTGTAAAATATAAATAATGCATAATTATAAGCATGCCATGGTTGAGTTACAGATTATCATTGGATGTGACGTACGTGAAATGTCGGTTTGGAGTGTTTGTTTTCATTACATTCTTTCAACAGATGAGAATACATTCTGTGTGAGTTGCTTGACGCTTCATACTGTCACAGAATTCCTGCTAGTGAAATTCACTACAACATCCAAGTAAAAAATACAACCGGTAACGTTGTGTTTGTCTAGGAGTAACAACAGCACTTAACACCTAACAATCCAATGGTTATATTAATTTATTTTTATCCTTAGTGTGTAATGGAATAAGTTTCGTAAAAGCTGCAGTCGTTTTGAGTACAGTACTGCGTAAGATAAGACGAATTATGGTATACTTTCATTAAAGTCCTGCAACTGGGCACCACATCTTTTTATTTCAGGCTGATTATACGTAAATCTCACATTCAAATGAAAATTATTAGGGACAATGAATGAAATTAATATAAAGTAAATTCTCGATCTGAGTAATATGATAAATCCACTAGCACCTACTGTGGTCCTAACAAAAATAATACATGCAAATGCTAAGAACTAAATTGCACCCTACAGTGTCATGGCATCGAAACAAAGAGTCTCTCGATATGTTTCTCCAGAATAAGCCTCTATATTCAAGAAAGGCAGTAGGAGTAATCCTCTAAATTACAGGACCGTATCATTGACGGCTATATGCAGCAGGATTTTGGAACATATATTGTCTTCTGACATAATGAATTACTTCGGAGAAAACGGTCTATTAGCACACAGTCAACACGGATTTAGAAAACATCGTTCTTGAAACACAACTATCTCTTTACTCGCATGATGTGTTGAGTGCTATTCACGACGTTTTTCAAATTGATTCCATATTTCTGGATTTCCGGAAGGCTTTTGATACCGTACCACACAAGCGGCTTGTTGTGAAATTGCGTGCTTATGGAATATCGTCTCAGTTATGTGACTGGATTCGTGATTTCCTGTCAAAGAGTAAAAAACAAGTCATTTCTAGCGGTTCCCAAGGTAGTGTTACAGGCCCTTTGTTGTTCCTTATCTATATAAACGATTTGGGAGACAATGTGAGCAGCCGTCTTAGGTTGTTTGCAGATGATGCTGTCGTTTATCGACTAGTAAATTCATCAGAGGATCAAAACAAATTGCAAAACGATTTAGAAAAGATATCTATATGCTGCGAAAATTGACAGTTGACCCAAAATGACGAAAAGTGTGAGGTCATTCGCATGAGTGCTAAAAGAAATCCGTTAAATTCGGTTACACGATGAATCAGGCAAATCCAAAGGCCGTAAATTCAACTAAATACCTGGGAATTACAGTTACGAACAACTTAAATTGGAAGGAACACATAGAAAATGTTGTTTGGAGGGCTAACCAAAGACTGTATTTTATTAGCAGGACACTTAGAAAATGTAACAGATCTAATAACGAGACCGCCTATACTATGCTTGTCCGTCCTCTTTTAGAGTACTGCTGCGCGCTGTGGGATCCTTACCAGATAGGACTGATGGAGTACATTGAAAAAGCTGAAAGAAGGGCAGCACGATTTGTATTATCGCGAAACAGGAGAATGAGTGTCACTGAAATGATGAAAGGCGTTTTTCGTTGAGGAGGAATCTCCTCCGAATGCGAAAATATTTTGTTGGCACCGACCTACATAGAAAGAAACGATCACCGTGATAAAATAATATAAATCAGAGCTCGTACGGAAAGATAGAGGTGTTCGTTGTTTCCGCGCTATACGAGATTGGAATAATAGAGAATTGTGAAGGTGGTTCGATTAACCCTCTGCCAGGAACTTAAATGTGATTTGCAGAGTATCCATGTAGATGTAGATGTAGATCGGACTAGCTATTTCCCAGATTGTTCTAGACAAGACATTTATACAATATAGCTCAAACTATTACACTTGAGATTTCCCCTGTGTATCATTCACCACAGCAAGGTAATAGTCTGCGATTACGACTGTAGTGTCTACTATGGTTCATCGATGCGCGCGGTGATGGCAACGTAGTTGCTTGCCTAAATGTTGTGCCCGTTGGACACAGACATCGGACCGTTCACACGAAAATTATATTGTAACATGCAATGAAGTTAGTATAAGCTTCCAGTGTGAGATAAGTATTAAAAGTGGTTCAAAAATACTCATCGGAAGCTTTTACAGACCGCTGCCTCAGGGCCAGCAGTGGTGAAAACTTTGAGGGGACTATTTTGCGTAAATTTCCTGTTCACGTTATAGTGTTGGATGGAAATTTCAATAGACTGCGAGGCTCAAGTGATTAAGGCGGGTAGTGGGGAAGTGGAAATCATGTGAAATTGTTCTAAATGCCTAATGCGAAAATTACCTTGAACATCTAATCAGAGAACCGACTCTTGGAAAAAAAAAGAAACCCATATTAGATCTCCATACCGACTAGCGTAGATCAGGGAATCAGTGGTCTTACAGCCATTACAGCATCACTGAATACGGCTGCAAATAAGAGTATAAAGAAGGACAGGAAGATATTTTTGCTTAGCAGGAGCGACAAGAACCGCATTTTAGGTTACCTGAGCGATCAACATGAAAATTTCACTTCCAGGGATGACAATATTTGGCATCGGTGGACCAAGTTCAAGAAGATGGTATTGTACAATACACATTATACAGGTGCGTGCCGAGGAAAATTGTGGAGGTTGGAAAGATTAACTGTGACTCGACTGTCATGTTAGGAAGCTGCCATAATAGCAAAGGGAGCTTCACTGCAAATCGAAACATAGCCAAAGCCTCAAAGACAAACAAAAATTGAAAGAAACCGTGATTGGCCTAAGGAGAGTCATGCGTAATGAGTTCAGTGAATTTAAAAATAAAATTATATCTACTGACTTGACAAAGAACCCTAAGAAGCTTCAGTCATACGCTAAATCAGTAATCCGTTAGATGTCAACTGTTCACACCCTCTGTGACCATAATCACATCGAAACAGAAGAAGACAGGAAGAGGGCCAGAATACCAATCCTCTTTTTTCAAAAACTGTTTCACTTAGGAAGACTGACGTTCGTTTCTGAAATCGTCGGACGCACTTTAAAAGGCAGTTATCAAAATAAGTGACCATTGAATAGAAAACAACTGCAATCACTAGAGAGCGGAGAGGCTGCTGACCTTGGCGGGATAACACTACATTTCTAAACAAAGTATTCCATAGAACTTGGTACTCTTCTTGCAGCAGTGCATCGAGGTCGCTGGAGGAGCGAAACGTTCGTAATGATTAGAAAAAAAGGGTAAGTTATTCCCGTTTTTAATAGAGGTCACGGAACAGACAACAAAACTGGGAATTTATCGCTGACGTCAGTATGGTTGTAGAATTTTGGAACGTATTTTATGCTCGTATATTATGACATTTTTTGGAGATCGAAAATCTCCTATGTAAAAATCAACATGTGTCCCGAAATAACGACCGTGTGAAACGCTGCTCGCTCTGCTCGTCCACGAGGCCCAGGAAGCAGTAGATACAGGCGCCAAGGTTGATATCATGTTCCCTGGCCTCCGGAAGGCCTTGTACTCAGTTCCACACTGTCGCCTAATGAACAAAATACATGAGTGTGGAATATCACACATGCTGTGTGAGTTGAAGAGTTAGTAGCATACAGAAAAAAGCATGTCATTCTCAATGGAGAAAAATCTTCAGACATAAAAGTAACTTCGGGCTTGCTACTAGTGTTAGAGGACCAAGACGTTCGGTTTATAATTGAAGAAGACTGAGGAAAAATGAGACACGTTCATAAGATTTGTCACCTGGAGAAAGCGTTCGACAATGTAAAATGGTGCAAGATGTTCGAAATTCTGAAATGAATAGGAGTAAGCTGTAGGGAAAGACTGGTAACTTATGATACGTACAAGAACCAAGAGGGAACAATAAGACTGGTAGACCAAGAACGAAGTTCTCGGATTATAAAGGATGTAACGCAGGGCTGTAGTCTTTCGCTCCCACTGTTCAGTCTACGTATCGAAGAAGCAATGGCGGAAATAAAAGACAGGATCAAGAGCGGAATTAAAATTCAAGGTGGCCTGGGCAAAATCACTAATTTACCTGTCACGGTGCGCTCGCTTACTGGCGACTGCGTGGCTTGCTGTGATGGTCCAGATGCCTACCGTAGCCTTGGCCTCACAATTCCAGGACTGGAAACTCTTATCTGGTAGATGGCTCGCCAGCAATTGCATTATGTTACACATCTTATTTTCTTTCTGAGCCGAACATCTCAGTAGCATAGAGAGCAGGTTACATTTGGGAAGTTGGGTTAGTTGGTTGAACATCGTTCGTCACGTACGTACCAGCAATTTTGATACTAGTAATTTTTGTATTAATTTCTTGTTTTGTCAGAGTGTACTAATGTGTCAGTTTTTGCCCCTTCGACATGAATATCTGGGCAGGTATCTGCGATAGTCATGTGATTGAGCTGCACATACTTCCTCCCTGCGTAATGAGTGCCCTTCAGCTAGTTCCGGTGGAGTTTTTGCAAGGTGTGTCATTCGGCATTCGGGCGAACTGCGGTTCCAGCATGATAGTGCGGCAGTATGTTTTGCAGTTCACATCCGAAACCACCTGAATATAGTCTACCCGGACAGGTGAATCGATCGAGGTGGACAGCATGCTTGGCCACCAACATCCTTCTTAAACCCTCTGTGATTATTCTTGTGGGCCGAAGGCACGAAATAGCACTATGTGGCGGCCGTGACGTCACGGCCGAGGGTCGGTGGGTGGCTGGGGGTCGTTGACAAGTAATCAGTTATGGAAATTTCTTCATTTGCATTGCAAATGAGGCCACGAGCAGGTATATAAACGGACTCGTTGGATATTCTGGTTAGTTCCACTTAGTTAACGATGGGTTATGGAGTCAAACCGTGGGAAGTTTAAAAAGTATACCGCTCGTGGTGAACAGAAACAATTACCTTGGCCAGCAATACGAGAGATTAATCGTAAACGTACCGCAAAACGTAAGAGACATATTTTAGATGAATCTTTAGACTTAACTACTGAAGATAGAGATTTTTTGATGCTTTAGAAGATCTTCATTTTGTTTACAGGCCCCGGTCCAGTCGCAGGAAGATCTGGTTGCACTGATCATGGCTTTGGAAGAAGCGATTGACCATACACCACGCTTGTTGGACAGAGTTTATGCTAACTTATTTCGCAGATATACTGTGTGCACCGAACGTGGTGGTCGTCATATCGAACAGCTGTTGCAATATCACAGCCTAAACAGACTGAAATCTGTTAATCTTCTTTCCTTTTAACATGGAAACGATCCATTTTTGGACATGGGTTCCTATACAAAACTTGATCCGCTAAGCCTCCCATACAACCTCAAGAAGTGTGTAACATGAAATGTAAAACGCCCTGTAGTTATGACGCAATAATAAGCACTTAATCATTGTTGCTGATGATTATATCAGTCATAAGAATGTGGCCATAGAAATTGCTTCGAACTGGCAAAAGTTGTTGAATAACAAAGACAATTGGAATTTTATGAATAAATATCCTACAGTCGCCTATTCATCTTCAATAATAACCGTTTGACTGCTCCTCTAAATAATTTATTTAACGACCGGTTTCATAGCCTAGAAGCCACATCATCAGGTTAAATATGGAGAGTCATGACATTAAAGTTGTAACATGTGCAAGACCGAACATTCCTTGTCTATGAATAACTGACGCAATTAGCGGATCGTCAGGTAAGCGGAAAGTATGGGTCCACGGTTCGTCAAGGGTACCATGAATCTAGATGATTGACAGTAGAGCTAGCATATTCATCACTGTATTATAAATGTCATTGTCTGACGTTGCAACCATTGTTTTTTTTTCTTTTTTCCCTCTCCTTAATTTCTACCCTGTTTTAACAAATTCCCGTTTTTGTGATTTGATATTTATGCGTGTAACTGTCATAACTGTGTAGGTTTTCTCAAACTGTAGCCAACAGACGAAGCCCGCGGACATTATCAGCAGATTTGAAATAATGAGTTGCAGTCCCTCAACTGCACCAAAAGAACTTTATTCCTCTACCGGTTTCGGTTCATAAAACCATCATCACTATTACAAAAATTATAGTGGAATGCCATTGTACCGGTATGTATGTGTAAATCGCCAACCTGACGCGTATTATTTCCGTATTTCAAGTTTGTGATCGTTATCTTCTGATGTAAGTTGCTGCAATGATTAGTAAATGTTATGTATGTGTAAATCACCGATATCCGTCTTTCCCTCCACTGATGGTGGTTTTATGAACCGAAGCCGGCAGAGGAAAAAAGTTGGAAGTTTGGAAATTTGAGCTAAGTTACTATGGGACCAAATGGCTGATGCCATCGGTCCCTAGGCTTGCACACTACTTAAGGGGGATAGGACGTCAAATGGGCCGAGTTGGAGCAGGAGAGGCACCACAGGACATTTTAATTTGCACTGTTAATACTTTTACAAATAAATTCATAAAACTTTGTCAGCATCACCAAGGAGGATTCAGGATTCACACTCATTGCAGTGGAAGTTCGAAAACATAACAAAATAAATTTTTTTACGTGTCAAATTTCATCATCTCTTTCACTTACTAACGGCAGCATTTGTTGCTATAGGTACACTTTTCTTCATAAGTTAGAGAGATTCTTCAATGAATTTTGCACAGCATACATACCATACTTACAGGTGTATGAAACTCTAGAATTTAATTAATTTATGAAAAAACGAATGAGCTGTTATATTTTAAACTTCATGTTTAGAAAAAACACAAATTTTGTAGTTAATTACCTCAATTTTATCGCAGTTTTTAATAGATTTTGAAAATTCTGGAGTTTAATACACCTTTAAGTATGCTGTGCAAAATGTATCGATGACTCTCTCTTACTTATGAAGAAAAGTGTACCTACAGCAACAAATGCAGCCATTAGTAAGTGAAAAAAAGGATGAAATTTCACATATAAAAAAAATTATTTCGTTATGTTTTCGAACTTCCACTGCTATGAGTGTGAATCCTGAATCCTTTCTGGTCATGTTGACAAAGTTTTATGAATTTGTAAAAATATAGACAGTGGAAATTAAAATGTCCTGTGGTGCCTCTCCTGCTCCAAGCCGGCCCGTTTGACGTCCTACCCCCCTTAGAACCTCCGACGGATTGGGGGGGAGGGGGGGGGGAGTCACGCGAACCGTGGCAAGGCGTCCTAGTCCACGCGGCTACTTCGGACGGCAAGAATAACATTGTGTCGGTACAGCTGGTGGTTTGCTGTGCATTATGTCAAGTACTTGACAGCTGTAGGCTGTTGCTTCGAGAAAAGAAGTATTAGCAGAGGCTGTAGCCGTGGACTCACCTTGGTGATTGCCTGACGGTCTGAGCACCACGGTGTCCATAGGCCGCCTCGCCCTGCCCGAGGGGAAGCGACGCACGTAGCGCTGGGAGTCTCCCTGCAAACAACGGAAACGTACGACATTCAACTACTCTGTGCATTGTGAAACTTATTCACTGCATGAAGCTCAAGTTAACATTCAGGGTGTATTCATGGGTCCGATTAATATACGTTACTGAGGCCTAACAGCAGTATTACTTTTTTTATGTCAATACTATGTGGCTTGCTGAGTGGCCAGGTGTCAAATCACAAATATATAGGTCCATGCTTTGATTTTGTCTTACTTAAATGTGATTTTCATCACTGTTACTGCATGTTTTTTTGTGAAACAAGTCAAATTACCCGCGATTTGAATGTCACATGAAAGTGATGGATGAGTCGCGTCTCACATGGGAGAAAGCCAAAGACGTCCCAGCTCTTATTATATCACGTCTAAATGTTCAAATGTGTGTGAAATCTTATGGGCTTAACTGCTAAGGTCATCAGTCCCATAGCTTACACACTACTTAACCTAAATTATCCTAAGGACAAACACACACACCCATGCCCGAAGGAGGACTCGAAGCTCCGCCGGGACCAGCCGCATAGTCCATGACTGCAGCGCCTTAGATCGCTCGGCATCACGACTAAATAATTAATCACTTCTCTACAACACGTTTTCCCAAGAATGTTAGCGCAGCGAGGTATGCAGAAGAGCTCCTAATGAGCATGGAAATCAGGACATAGGGTCCTGGAAACTGAAAGCTATGACATCTGTTTGCTCACTTGATGAGAACATTGCCCGTGGGAGGAAAGCTTCCATTTCAAAGTTCCGTTCCATTTCACATATTTAATCTGTCAGGAGCTTACGGAAGAACACATACTTACACTAAAGACTGAAAAATTCACTTTGTAATGGAGAGAATTATTGTTCTCTTTCGTTATTGAAATCATGTTAATACTATTTATAAAACAGGCACTGTTGCAGCTGAAAGTCACATTTGATCCGAACATTTCACTGTTACATAGCCACTCACGTTGCTATCGTATGTGTTTTCTGAATCTTACTTTGCGTATGCTTTGCCAGAAATACCTTTATTACTTATTTTGTAGTATCATTGCCACAGATACTACTACAACGCCGCGCCAACACAAGGTTGGCAGCCGAGCACAGCGCACTCTAGCGGGCTGTGCAGCGCGACGGGACTGGAGCCTCGTTCACTTCTTAGCTAGATTTCAACCTAGGCAGACGCACTTTCATAATCGGCCCTCAGCCAGTTCTGTTTGCATTGATTCTCTGAGGAGGGCCCATCAGGCTTAGCCCCTGAGAATATGTTGTATTAGTTCATGGTATTCCATGTTCTGAGGTTTAGTTATAGCCGCAGCTGCAGTCCTACAAACTATTGATGATAAATAATTTTCATTGCACTATGTGTTTCTTGAATAATAATCCTTCTCTCTAACAGTGTGCCGTACCGCATATTATTGCAACTTGGACTCCTTCAGCTCATATCAACTCGGCCTCCTACTTATGTGCTTTTAGTAACGAGCTGAAAACACCCACGCGTTTTGTGCCTCTAAACAGTGAGACACAATGTATTTAATGTTTAGTTTCTAGTCAGATATTACCTGCAGACAACACGGTGGCCGATGGCCTTCACTTAACGACCGATAGCAGCAGCGTTTGCATGGAGTGACAGACATCTCTGCGCAAAATAACCGCGGAAATCCACATGGGAGATACCACGAACGTATCCATTAGGACAATCCGATGATATTTGGCGTTAATGGGCTGTGGCAGCAGACGACCGACAAGCGTGCCTTTGCTAACAGCACGACATCGCCTACTGCAGCGCATCTCCTAGGTTCACTTGGGACCTAGACGACTGAAAAACCGTGGCCTGGTCAGATGAGTCCCGATTTCAATTGCTAAGAGCTGATGGTATCGTTCGAGTGTGACGCAAAACCCACGAAGTCACCCCCAAGTTGTCAACAAGGCACTTTGCAAGCTGGAGGTGGCTCCATAATGGTGTGGTCTCTGTTTACGTGGAATAGATTGGGTCCTTGTTACGTTCCGCTACTTGGGATCATTTGCAGCCATTCCTGGACTTCATGTTCACAAACTAAGATGTAACTTTTTGGATGACAATGCGCCATATCACCATGCCACAAATGTTCACGATTGGTTTGAAGAACATTCTGGGCAATTGCAGCGAATTTTTTGGCCAACCAGATCGCCCGACATGAATCCCAACGAACATTAATGGGATGTCATCAACAGATCAGATCGTGCACAAAATCCGCATCGGCAAGACCTTCGCAGTTATGGACGTCTATTGAGGCCGCGTTGTCATAGTCATTTACGAGCAACACGTATTACGATATCGTTTTATACGTGCCACTTTTACTGTGAAATTAATGTTACGTTATCGTCTCAATACTTACCTGCCTTCAGTTTTTGATGTTAACTTATAACAGCGTTGCTGTAGATGCACTGTAAGCACTGAGTTTCTATGCCTTTCTCCAAAAATCTAAACGTCTGAATTATTTTTCCTTCACACTATCCGTCGAGTATGTAACGTTTTAATGAGTAAATACCTAATTTTGCAGTACGTTTGCGTCGTTTGTAATGAACGGTAAATTTCGTAGCCTATATTTACGTTTATCCTTTGAGAATAGCTGTATCCTCGTGTGAGAGTGCTTTTGTATCTTGTGTTTCAGTTTGGTTCTTCTTTTCATACTTTATGAGTGGTTTAGTACTGTTTCTTGCTTGTGCATTAGGCTGTATTGCTGTCGAACGTGTACAAACATTTGCTTACGCGTTTATTCCCTTCTTAGTTATGCGTTGTAGTGGCCAGTTATATGTGATAGTTTTCTGTGTTAATGCCATCTTCATGAGTGCGTGGATTGTGTATTTGAGTGACGCTTGTTTTGCGAGCATGAATTACTAATTTTCAGATGATTGTTTCCTTTATTCTGAGTTCATGGTAAATTTCGAATGTACAATGAATGGTTTGATATTGAGGATTGTTTATCTGGTTTCTCCTGTCTTTACGTTGCAGAGCGTGCTGAAAAACTACCTCTGGACCTACTGGACTGCATGAAAACAAAGTCCTCTCGATAAGAATGTCGGAATTGGAAAATACTACATTTTCCCCTGGGAAGTTATTTACACACTGGTAAAAGTGAAATAGTGACAGTAGTAGTTATACTTCTAGTACTCGTTATTAGTGAGATATTGTTACGATGGTGAAAAATAAGTAAGTGTACTGACATAACGAATAACAGCTTCCCAAATCGCTGTAATGGTGGATTTGTTTCTTATCTTCGGAATACATCGATTCCTCGACAGGACATCCCACAAATAGTCCACTGACGTAACATATGATGATAAAGTGGCAGGCAATAAATTCTCCTCTTTCAAGAACTGCCACCGCCAGAGCAGTATTTAACCGTTTCTGAAGTCAGTTTCTTACTTAAAGTTGTTTTGGTGCGACCTGTCATCCATCAATGTTTGTTGTAGCACATTTTTGCCAGATGGCGACTGTGTGCCTGACATGCAGTCACTGTGTATGCCTGGGCCTGTTTCCTGGAGCCGCGGAAGGTATCTTATGTCCTGCATGGAGAGGACGGGCTGGTGTTTCTCTAATCCTTCTGAATTGGTTGTGGCTGGACCTGACTAGGCTGCTTCCAGAGCTTATCATTTCCGACGATTACCGGTGTTTTCCCAAGCCTCGCTGTAAAGAAACTGGTGAAAGTCATGGCAGTAGGCAGCACCTGCTGAAGCTCTGCTAGCGGGATAAGGAAATGGTCTATGAAACTGCTATCTTCTGCTCCTATTCGTGATCGGCGGCCAGGACTCATTGTGAAATTACTTCGTACCTCAGATTTGGATTTCACGAAATAAAAGACCAGTCGGAAAGCCTCTCGACTGTAGGATGAGAGTCGTCGACTCTGAGGCGCAATTGAGGCTTTAAATGTGTTGCGCGGACGTAGTTTCCTGCTACGGGAAACTGAGGGAGTTAGCAAGTGTGTTTACGGCGCACGTGATCCGACTGAAGAGCGGAGCAGGTTTTCGGTTTTTGGGACCAAGCGAGCGACTCTGTGGGCAAGGACTTGGTCATTGATCACCGGCCTTACATCAGAACGAGGAGGTATCAGCTAGCTGGAGGTCGTGTTTGATAACAACTTGGCGGTCTTGGCGAGTTCTTACAGAAGGCAATAAATTCCAGTTTGTGCATTGGAGACTTGGAGTACGGTGTTTCTGGGCGTATCCTTCTTTTGATGTTACAATGTTATGTAGGAGACGCTAGAACGCAGGTGTAGACAGGGTGCTTGTTTCCAATATGGTAGTAGGATATGAGAGGCTGTTGAAAGTATTTGCACTGGAACGAGGTACTGATTAGTTGTATAGAAGTAGTGACTATTTTAACCTTGTCTTGCTGGCTAAAGCGAGGCTCGTGACACTTACTTAGTCTGGTATAGGGCGTCCCACATAAAAACGGTACGCCTCGCGCCCGAGGTTGGAGTAACAGTGAACTAGCTAAAAAGGAATAGATAATAGTAAGGTTAAAAAATATGTAGTTGCGGGTCCTTAAGAGAGATACTGGAAGTGGTGGGAATCAAGGCAACGCCGGTCGGGGTGACCGAGTGGTTCTAGGCGCTACAATCTGGAACCGCGTGACCGCTACGGTCGCAGGTTCGAATCCTGCCTCGGGCATGGATGTGTGTGATGTCCTTACGTTAGTTAGGTTTAAGTAGTTCTAAGTTCTAGGGGACTGATGACCTCAGAAGTTAAGTCCCATAGTGCTCAGAGCCATTTGAACCATTTTGAATGCAGGCAACGCTGACTTCGTATGACGACGTTACCAGCACCCCTCTGTAATTCTGCAGACATGATGTTGTTGATGTCTGTAGTAATGTTTCGGTTAAGATCGACTGTTGTGCCAAGAGTGAAAGCATACAGTTTACCTTTTAATGGGTCCCATAACTAAAAGTCACACGATGTTAAGTCCGAGTACCTTGGGAACCAGAGGGCTCCACTGACAAGTCTGTGTTTAGGGAAGACTGGCGACGTGGGCCATGCTTTGGTTGGATGTGTGAGCGGCTGCCCGGAACACTGCATACAGCTTCCCTGCATCTGTTAACTGTGAATAGAAAGAGTCAAAGATCTCTACATATGTGGTACTGTTTAAGGTGTAATTGAAAATTATGGACCCAACATTGCGCATGTAGCAACGCACAGCAAACACCTATCCGCTTTGAGTGGAGAGGTTCTTCATGCAGAATATGTTGGTTGTCGTGCGACCAGTATCTGAAATTCTGAGAGTTTAGATAATGTGACAATGAAGCCAGGTGTCATCTGACGTAACGCAAAGCGTGGGAGTCCAAGTAAACGTTAGCAATTGACGTTGACAGCCAGTTGCAATAAGTCACCAGAACTAACGCCATCAAAGCCAGAATGGAGAAATCAACGAATGAAACAAAAAGTGCAGACTCTGCAAGGCAGCTGAGGAAAGAATTGATCATATCTCGAGCTGTTGCGAAAAGATCGCTCAAAATAATTAAAAGTGGAGGCACAATGATATGGCACAAATTATCAACTGAAACTCGAGCTAAAATCATCACATGCCACTGTCAAGGTACTCATGACACCAAAAGCCAGAGAATGTTCTCGAAAACGAGCAATTCAGACTACTGAGGCACTTCAGACAGATCGAAATCAGGAATACAGTTCCATCAGACGACGCTATTGTCGATAAAATGAAAGTGTGGATCATTAAGACTGCCGCCACAGGTGATAGCAGAATCGACGACAAACAACTTGAAAAACTAGGCAGATACGAGGACTTGAAAATTGAGCTTCAGCGACTCTTGATGCAAACCACTGAAACGTGTCCCTGAGGTTCTCGGTGCACTGTTAGCATCGCCATGGGTTCTGAGTGAAGAAACATTTTGAAAACCACTGCCATTGTTAAAATATTTACCTTCCAACTACAAAAATCCACTTTATTTGGATCTGAACGAATCATCCACTGATACGTCAAGTAGTCCTAGGTGCTTGGGAAGTGTCCGACTAGTGATAAAATACGAGATGCAACATAGTGAACTAATTTTTGTAAAAGAGATGCATTAATCTGAGTGGCAAATTGGTAAGAGAAGTTAGTTGTAGTACTACTACACCTAACTTCTCTTACCAGTTTGCTTCTCAGAGTAATGAAGAAAATGACTGTCAACCACTTGCACATATAACCTTGCTCCACGAACCTCTGTCTCATACGCAGTACGTGCCCTACGTCAGTCCCATACAGAAGTTATTTATCTCAACCGTCTAAGTGTGTCACTTCCATATATCTAATAACGAAGCAGGTGTCGCCATTCTGCGGTATCAGCTCATACAGCTGAAGGGTAACTGTAACCTTTGTTTCAGTCGTTAATTTTAATCTCAAACTTTCCATCGTGCCTTTATCTCGCCCAACCTTTCAGCGCTTGGTATACATTGCGTCACTACTCACTGATATGTAGGAGATGAACACTTGTCTAGAGCTGTTGCCGTCTGGTTTATGAACAAAACGCAGTTTACATCAGTTTCTTTGTTAAATTGTAATTATCGGTTCGGGCAAACCAGGTAATTTCCAGTTGTACACTAATAGCAGCCGGTGGTAGCAATCCTTATCGTGCTATTTGCTTATAAAGTTACATAAAATAGAAACATTCTGCGACACAGTGCCAACCCTCTGTGAATTTTCTTAGATCACACGTTGCCACTGTTTCTTTGGCTCCACTATATTGTAACGCTTTTTAAAGATTCAGGAGATCGACGCTGGGTATGTTCATCTAAAATGTGTGCGAGTAATTAATTTAAATATCTACGTAACTGTTAATTTATGTATCCGCTGCACGTCAAAAATGGATAAAATTAGCAAAGGTTCTCTCTGTATGCTTTTCAGTTATCGGGGCAGATGTGCGTTAATTACTACTTAAGTTATTGCAATATTGTTGTTGCCTATCTTTCTCTTATTTAGATAGCTATTGTACACCGTCAGTGGTAGATACAAGTAAAGCTGCTTGCGCACATTTTACAGCACCTTCTCAGATAAGTATGTATAATAATAAAGCCATACATCTTAGTGATGGTTAATGGATGCAACCAGATTGGAGTATAATGTACAGTAAAGACGTGCAGTTGCGCAGCCTCGCGAATAGCCTTCGAATGAGGTTAATTTGATGTAGTGAATTCGCACTGCAGAATTAAAGTTTGCTGCCCTCTAAGTTAAATATATGGCGGTCCCACTAAGACTGACTAATAATATCGTATTTATCCCAGTCACTGAGGTGAAATAGAGAAATAGAGATTCTACCACCGTCTATGCCTTCCTATACCGGTGCAGAAGAAAGAATATTATGAGTAGAGGATGAGGGATGTTGTGCAGTGTAATAGCCCAACTATTCCTGAGTTGGTACCTTACTGCACTTTGTTTGGTTAAATGGACTACGATACTGACGTAAGGAACACAGCTGGTTCCACAACCTTTCAGTAGGGACAACGAATTGTACAGTATTGGGATCTAAAGATAGATTGTGGTGGAGAAGGAGTGGATCATAAAATATGTTGCAGTAGAATTATAAGAAGTCCTCCAACAAATGAAAATAAAATAAAATTAAAACCAGGACATATGAGGGCTATTAAGGAGACAAACAGAAAATTATATTTTCGTGCGGTATGATGACAGTGACAAACAACAGGGAAGAAACAGTAAAATCGGTTCAAGATTTCTATGAAACTTCGTATATTTCAGTAGATGTATCAATAATACAGATACGTAATACTGAAAGTAATGACTTCACGTTGTGACGCCAGATGAGGTGTGTAAAGTCAGTCAAAGAATGAGAAAACGAAAGGCGCCAGGATATGATGTTTCGATACACATGGCTAAATCTGGAGACAACGTAATATAAAAGTAAGTAAAAAATTATTTACGTTATGTCTGGGGAAGAAGATAATTTTTCAAAACTGCAACAATGGTGCAAATATTCTATTTCGCCTTAATGGAGAAAGACATGACATAAAAACCTATAGAGCTATCAACCCCCTCTCCATTGTGTACCAGATACTCACTAAAACATCTTTTATTCACGTAATGAAACAAGCTGCATTTTTGCCACGAATACAGCACAAGTGGAGGATTTTCAAACCGTGAAAGATAACTGCGAAAGAGCTTTCGAATCAGTCGTAACAAAGTTTGCACAGAAAGACACTCGATACGCTGGGCAAACATTCAAAATATCTCTACACTGAAGAATTCACTATCTCATCGACAGTATACGGACACCTCTTACTGGAAATTAGTAAGGGGCGTGTCCGCTCTTCGCCTTTATGACGGCTTGAACTCTGCTGGGGAGACTATCAGCGAGGTGTCTGAATGTTTGTGGAGGAAAGGCAAACTATTTTTTCTCAAGCGTGGAAAGAGGAAGTAGTGATGTTAGTCGCAATTATAATTCATCCCAAAGGTGTTCCACTCGATCTGAGTCGGGGCTATAGGCAAGCCAGTTCATTTCAAGAATCACAGTGTCCACAAACCACTGCTTCACAGAGGCTGCTTTATGAGCATCGTCTCCGAACCGTAACACTCTCTCCTCAGAACTTCAGTTTTGGCACTGCACGTAACGTTCTCCAGGCATTCACCATATTCAAACCCTTACTTCCGATTTCTGCAGGGTATAGCGTGAATCGTCCCTTCAAAGCACTCGTTTCCAGTCATCCACCGTCCGTGGCGTCGCTCTGTACACCGTCTCAAACAGCACTTCACACTGAGTATATTAATGTGTGACTTGGAGGAGCTACTCGACTATTGTACCCCATGTCTTTTAACTCGTTGTGAACAGTCATTACGCTACCTGCTCTGCTGGTAACTTCGGAACTCACGCGTGATTTCCTCCGGTGGTTTCGTGTGAGTTTTTTACAACTCCCCTTCGCAATGCTCGACCGTACCTGTCTGTCGGTATCTGAGGTCTTCTTGTCTGTGGTTGTTCCTTCGCGTTTCCACTGCACAATCACACCGCAAAGGGTCCAGTTGTGCGGCATTAGAACAGCTGAAACTTTCTTGATGGAATTTTTACTCAGGTAAAACTAGCTCGACTTTGGAGTCAGTAATCTCTCCTGACCGTCCAGCTTTGCAGTTACTGCTTATCTACTGACAACACCATACTCTGCACACCATTTTATATAGGCGGGTCTGCCTTTGTGATATCTGGTGGTCAGTTCCACATTACATAGTGATGTCATACTTTTCTCATTAGATAGTGTATGTTCCTCACTGCAACAGCGCCAATTAGATTTCCTCAGAGTAGTGATACATTCCAGATAGGGCGTTAGAAAAGGAAATTCTTACACTGAGCGCCAAAGAATTGGTATAGGCATGCGTATTCAAATACAGAGATATGTAAACAGGCAGAATACGGCGCCGCAGTCGGCAACGACTTTATAAGACAACAAGTTTCTGGAGCAGTTGTTAGATCGGTTACTGCTGCTACAATGGCAGGTTGTCAAGATTTAGTTGAGTTTGAATGTGATGTTATAGTCGGCATACGAGCAATGGCATACAGCACCTCCGAGGTAGCGATGGTTCTGGTTCAACTGGCTCTGAGCACTATGGGACTTAACTTCTGAGGTCATCAGTCCCCTAGAACTTAGAACTACTTAAACCTAACTAACCTAAGGACATCACAAACATCCATGCCCAAGGCAGGATTCGAACCTGCGACAGTAGCGGTCGCGCGCCTCCAGACTGAAGCGCCTAGAACCGCTCGTCCATTCCGGCCGGCAGTAGCGATGAAAAGGGGATTTTCCCATACAACCATTTCACGGTAAATCATCAAATCTCCGACATCGCTGATGCCGGAAAAAGATCCTGCAAGAACGAGACCAACGACGACTGAAGAGAAGCGTTCAACGTGACGGAAGTGCAACCCTTCCGCAAGCTGTTGCGGATTTCGATGCTGGGCCATCAACAACTGTCAGAGGGCGAACGATTAAACGAAACATGATCGATATGAAGCTTTTGTTTGTTCATTCTTTTGGCAGGAGATCTCTGGCACGACGGCCGTTTACTATCGTGACAAAATAAAACACCTAAAGCCGTCCTTATGATTTTATTTTACTTTGTTGCTACCAGTTTCAGCGCTTCGGTGCGTCATCTTCAGGCTGTTTTAGATGTGGAACAGGTTGATATGAGCCCCATTCATAACACATCAGTTACTAGCATTACTGGATACGCAGATAATGAGTCAGCACTCCAACCATCAACTGCCAACTGAAGCGTTGAAACTGGTAGCAACAAAATAAAGTAAAATCATAAGGAAAGATGCAGGTGTTTTGTTTTGTCACGATCATTGATATGGGCGTTCGGACCCGAAGACCCAGTCGTGTACCCTTGAAGATCGCACGAGACAAAGCTTTACGCCTCGACTGAGCCTGTTAACATCATTGGACTGTTGATGACTGGAAACATGTAGCCTGGTCAGACGAGTCTCGTTTCAAATTGTATCGAGCTGATCGACGTGTACGGGTACGGAGACAACCTCATGAGTCCATGAATCCAGCATGTCAGCAGGCGACTGTTCAAGCTGGTGGAGACAATGTAATGGTGTGGAGCGCGTGCAGCTGAAGTGATATGGGACCGCTGACACGTCTAGATACAACTCTGATACGTGACACGTTCGTAAGCATCCGTCTGATCGCCTGCATCTGCGCTTTCCGAGGGACTTGTACAATTCCAGCAGACAAATGCGACACTCCACACGTCCAGAATAGTTACATAGTGGCTCCAGAACACTCCTCTGGGTTTAAACATTTCCGTTGACCACCAAACTCCCTAGACATGAACATTATTGAGCGTATCTTGGATGCCTTGGAACGAGCTGTTCAGAAGAGATCTCCACCTCCTCGTACTTCTTCGGATTTATGAACAGCCCTACAGGATTCATTGTGTCTATTCCTTCCAGCACTACTGTAGACTTTAGTCGAGTCCATGCCACGTCGTGTTGCTGCACTTCTGCGTGCTCGCGGGGACTGTACACAATATTAGGCAGGTGTATCAGCTTCTTTTGGTCTTCAGTGTATATCGAAGAAGGTATCGGATCACTGGATTTTCTGTAACTCACCTTCGAGTTACTTTTGTGCTCTTTGCCCTCAGTGCAGAACAGAGGATGAACAAAGAAAGTTTGTAACTAGGTCTGAAATACATTATAACAACACTGAAATAATGCATCAAATGAAACGCTAAAAATGAACAGTTAAGTCATACAACTAGTTGATAAGTTTTTGTGTTTAAGATAGCTGAAACGATGCTTGTATGGACAGGAAAAAAACAGAAGAGTAAAAGTGCTTGTGATGAATAAAATAGGTTAAACAACCTGGAACCTAGCTTTCGCAAATTCGTAAGGGGAAAACTTACTCTCTGTTTGCATTACCATTTTTTCTTTATGGTAGCTATTATAATTACAATAGTTTTGTGTCATCAACCTTCCGGCTGATTCGATACTGTTCTTCAGTAATTTCTTTCCTTGCTGACATCTTCATCTCAGAGTAGCACTTGCATCCAACGTCCTCCATTACTTGTTGTGTATATTGCAGTCTCTGTCTTCTGCTACAATTATTGTTCTCCGCAAATGCATCAGGTAATGTGGCCCTATGTTTGATACTAAGAGACTTCTTTTGGCCACGAATACTATCTAGTTGAGTGTTAATCTACTCTTTATGTCCCCTCTGCTTCGTCTATCATCATGACTTATTTTGAAAACCTATCAAAACGTCAGGGGGCGGGGGGAATGCATGTTGTGTATTAGGGAACTAGGGACTAGGCAACATGTGAATCAGGGAACAGACTGAAGTGAAAGGCATAATTACGACTTACACGAAACGTGGCAGTCACACAAAAACGAGCACAACAGACAAAACTTCTTAAGTGCAAGAAAATTAATGAACAAGAGACTCAAAAGAATCAAGAAAGCCGAAGAAGAACAACTCCTCTTTCAGATCCAGAAGAAAAACACAAGTAACTTTTATAAGACGATTAAACGAAAAATAACCAAATAAAGCCCATCGGCCCTACAACTCCAAGGCAAAAACGGAAATATTCCCCACAGCAACAGGGATAATAGTAATGCATCTGGAGAATATTTCAGAGACTTCTCAACTATGAAACCTTGTAGAAAAACTGGACGGAAGTACCTCAAAATTAACCAATCCAATCTTGGAGCCACACATCGTCGAGAAACAACGAACAATTACACCGAATCTCAAAAACTAAGACCTCGGGAGAAAACCATATCACAGCTAAACTTGGGAAAAATGTCGACCAAAATTCCATGGAGTCCCACCAAAACATCTTTGAAGAAATTCAGATAAATGAAATAATCCCAGGTTATTGGAAGAAGGCCCTCATCCACGTACTTCATAATAAAGGGTCCAAAACAGACCCCAGCAACTACAGAGAGACTTCTTTCTTAAACGTAACATACGAGATATTCTCTAGAGTCCTACTAAACAAAGCAGAACCGCAACTCAACCATCAACCTGGAGAATACCAAGCGGGTTTCAGGAAATTAAGATACTGTCCAGAACCTCCAAAAACCCCATGACTAATCAAATCACTTGGTATTACTTTCATTGACTTCCAAGAAACATACGACTCAACAGAATTGGATTCCCTCACCTCTGTAATAAAGGTAGAAACAAAGTCACGAACCGAATAGGCGAAAACCTTTCCAACATATAATTCAAAGTTAACGGGAGAACTGTCCGACCCTTGACATAATAGTGGCAGAAGATGTCGCCCTTCTAACCGAGACCTGAAAAGATGCCAAACAACATGCCATCAACTAAAAACGCAATAAGAAAACATGTCTCAAAAAATCCTTCTAAAAGACTAAAATAACGACAAACATAAAAAAACACACAGAAACATCCTAAAATGGGAGAACTTAAACAGGTATCGTTAATGAATTCAAGCGGCGCGGAGTGGTCGCTTGGTTAGAAGCGCCATGTCCCGGATTGCACAGCCCGTCCCGCTGCAGATTCGAGTCCTACCTCGGGCACGGGTGCGTGTGTTGTTCTTAGCCTGTTACTTTAATTAGTGTAAGTCTAGGGACCGATGGCCTCAGCAGTTTGGTCGCTTAGGAATTCACACACATTTGAACATTTTTGAAAGAATTCAAATAGTTGCAGTCAGGTCCCTTTAATCCCACAAACCAACCAACCAATTCAAATACCTTGAAGAATGTATCAGGTGGAATGTCCTCGAGAAAAAACCGACAGATACTGATAAAATGAACTAGCCTTCCAACCCATCAAAAACACATATAACAAAGTCCCACTTATGGAATACAATAATAAGTCCCTATAAAACGAAACACCATGCATCATCTGCCAGGGCCCAATTGAAACATTCGAGGTCAAAGAAATCAAGATAACGACAAAAATCCTAGGTCCAAAATTCCATAACAACAAATCAATCCAAATGAGAAACGAAACCCTTTACCAAAAAGCCTAAATCTCTCACACACAAGTATTGATTGTTATGGACAGATCCTTGAAGTGAACCCAACAGACAGCCAGAAATTGGTTCTCTAAATTCGAAAAAAAAAAGTTTAAGGGAACAGAGGAGGGTAAAAATGCTCAAAGATAAAACTGAAATAAAACCGGAGGCAAGCAGGATGGTTCCATCTCAAAAATCAGAAAGAACGAAACAGTTCTGGGCTGAAAGTAAGGCCCAGACCATTAAAAAGTGCTTAGTTTAACGTATTCCGAACGCCGGTGAAACAATAGAAGAAGAAAATGAAATGTAGGCAAAAGTGAAATAGATGATCCAAGGAAATTCGTTGGTGGATCCCAAGCAGCCCTCGTGTTGTCTATTGTCGACCCGTAATTGCAACATCATCCAATTTGACAAATTATTTCACTTTGTGTAATGATGTGACCTGTTGTCTAAAGGGATTTCATTCTATTTTTCATGCAGTTTTTGCTTTAGCTGCCGCCTACTCTTTTTGCAGAGGCGTTGATGTGGAACATCTTGTCCTCTGCTAGAGATCGCACCGTATTTGTTCGACCACAGATGGCGACGGAGGAGACTTGCAGGTTCCGTCATATTTGTCTTCAGCCACCGTTTATCACAACCCTTTCTATTTCGCAGCAGCTTAATTCAAGTCAACGGCATTCTTTGTGTAAGAAGTCGTTTGTACGATTATTCTGTATCGACAGCATCTTGCGTATACATTGTAACGTGTCACCTTCCATTCACGTAATGTCGGATTTCGTTCCTGACAGTAGAGGGTTAGTCAATAGTTCTGGTTGAACAATGTGTATAAAAAGTTGTCCAACAGCGGTGAACATAACAGAGTTCTGGAAGTCAAATGGAGTGATATGTTGCTGCGGTGAAAGTAGCCTGTCCAGCCATGAATTTCCAGCCTATAAGGAATGCGGTATAACCTACAGCAAATCTCCATGTGTGGAAGTAGAAAAAAAGCCAGTAAAGCCAGCTGTGTCATGGGCGCTGGAAGACAGACACTTCATCTGTGTAACACCTTCTGTCCCACAACACTGTTACAGGTGCGACATTCCATGCCTGTCTGTGCACCATTATATCCAGCGGTGTGGATTGATTTTATACGAGGTTCGTCAGAAATAGTTTGAAAAGCTTTTAAGGGTGTTGCAGGGTAGGCTGCACTGAGAAAAAATTGTCAAGAAAAAAATTCGATACGTTGTACCGTTTCCGAGTTAATAAGCATTGAAGTTAGCTAATCAGGCTGCTGCGCACGGAGACGGTGTCGCAAAATGTGTTTTCCTCTTGGTTTCCTAAATCCGAACAAAAGAACAATAAAAACATTGGACATGGGACGGTGGTAAGGATCGAACCCGAGCCAAAGGATCACTATGACAACAGCTGACACTAGTTGTATCTGGCGGGCCGCTTGAATTTGCTCCCGCACAGCCTGACTGGCTAACTTCAATGTCATTTAATTTGGAAAAGACGCAGCCAATAAAATTCTTTTCTTAACACATATTTCTCATCACAGCATACATTGCAACACCCTTACAAGCTTTTCAGACTGTTTGAGACCACCCTCTATTCGACTCTGCTCAAGATACCTAGAACACGCAAGAAATGGTGAGACGATAGGGAAACTAGCTTTTCATACATTCCACTTTTAATTAGATTATAGTTTTAGCGTAATGCGTGTGATAATCATATCGAATGAAAACGACATCCATGCGCACAACACCTACTTTCAATAAAAAACAACTTTTAGTGAAATAATAGTGTGTGGCACAATCTTGTTTCCTGTTTCACATAATTTGTGGATCGGTATTCCAAACGCCAATATTCGTCCACAAATAAGCGGTAATGTTCAGGCCTTTTCCTCCAGACGGTAGAAACACCTTCTGCATTGTAATTGATTATCTACTTACTGTGTTTTTTATTTTATTTTTATTATTTGGCGTGTTTTTTTATCATGCTGCAGCAACTTTGGACAACTACAGAAACCAAATTCGACGACTCTCTGAAAAGCAATGTCTCCGATTTTCATTATGTGAAAACTCTTAAAACTTTTTATATAAAACAAACGTTGTTAACATTCTGCATCTTTACTTTTCACGTCAACACATTCGCAACCCTCTTCCGCTAGAGGGCCCAGAATTGTTTGTGTAATAATGCGATGTGTAACGTAACAATGTCGGTCAGTGAGAAACGGCATGCTGCAATCGATTTTATAACCGCAGAAAACGTGTCTCCAGTACAGATCCTTAGAAGAATGAATTCTATATACGATGATGATTGTATCAACGTCAATAATGTACAATGTTGGGTTATTCGTGCTCACTGCCATCTATCATACTCCATACAGTCCCGACTTGGCCTTATCCGATTTTCGCCTGTTTCAAAACATAAAGGACACCTTCGAGGCCTTCATTTTGGTAGAGATGAAGCGGTGCAAGGAGAGGTGCAATTGTGGCTCCGTCAACAATGTCAGACATTCTACACTGACGGCATCAACAAACTGGTCTCTCGTTGAGAGAAATTTGTTCCACACCAGGGGGACTACGATGTGGAGTAAATATGTTGACATGAAGAATAATGATGTTGAATGTCAATAAAGTCTGTATCGTTTAAAAGGCTTTAACAGTGTTACATAAAAATTCGGAGGTATTATTTTTCAGCACGCTTTCGTATACAGAGAAATCATAATACGAAATGTTTGAGCAGTATATCCACATAGGTACAATACTTGTGGGTAAACAACCTGTTTGGTTCTGTACTAGGACCTCTAGAGTTCCTTATCAGATTGAGTGGAGGCTTCACCAAATAGTATTTTTGGTGTGTAATGGTATGAAATGTTATTCTGTTAGGTTGGTTTATATTTATCACTGCAATTTACTTATGAACCAAATCAGAATTATTACATGGTAGATTGCAGAGAAAGTGTGTGTGTGTGTGTGTGTGAGAGAGAGAGAGAGAGAGAGAGATAGTGAGGTGGGGGAAGGAAGAAGGGGTATGGTGGGTATACGAGCGGAATAGTGCGTGTAATGAAAGAGAAGTAATTTTTTACATGTAAAATTATTTTCAGCACGTTACACAACTGTAAGTCGGCTAGGAAAATTACATCGTTTTCTCTTATTTATGTTAAAGAGTTTAAGAGAGATGGCACTTCACTTTGGTTTTTGTGAGACCGTGGAAAACGTCAGACATATTCTTTGTTAGGGAAATGAGTCCTATATTAGCCTGGGAAACGGAGAGGGTTATATCAGAGAGTTTATATAACTCGTACGATAACAATAACACGCCGGCCGCGGTGGCCGAGCGGTTCTAAGCGCTTCAGTCCGGAACCGCGCGACTGTTACGGTCGCAGGTTCGAATCCTGCCTCGGGCATGGATGTGTGTGATGTCATTAGGTTAGTTAGGTTTAAGTAGTTCTAAGTTCTAGGGGACTGATGACCTCAGATGTTAAGTCCCATAGTGCTCAGAGCCATTTGAACCATTTGATAACAATAACACGATTTTTACGCGTGTCCTGATTACAAATATATCAGTTCGCTGATGTATCACGTCGGTGCGTGTATTCTGTATAACACTTCGTGAATAAGTAATAGACTTCCACTTACCTGCGCCACCGCCACTGACAGGAGAACGCACGCCAACAGGAGTTTCATATCTAGTCAGTGAATGGAGCAACGATGGAGTCGACCAATTTATACACCTTCTGAAGAGCACCAACACAGTGGTTTTTGAATGTAGCTCGATAAGATTATTGCCACATTTATGAGGCGCAGATAAGAGTTTGTCGTCCCTGACTGCTGGAATACTGTGTTAAAGTGCTTAAAAGCACTGATTTTGAAATCTCTGTTTCGAGCTCGCTCAGAGCATGAGGCTGTAATACATTTTATATCCTGATTGTGCAAGTGGAAATTTTCATGGAAACCAGGTGAGGTGAACAATTTCTGCTGCGCTACGATCTGAAGCTGGTGATAGCTTGTAGCCTAATTCAAGTGTAAAGTAGCATCGATATGAAGTAACCACCAGTCATTTGTTACTGAGGGGACCTACGAATTCTGGTCGGCATAAAACAGAAAGGAAGATTAGTGTTTAACGTGTCGTTGACTATGACGAAATTGGAACACATTCAAGTTTTGGACAAGGGTGGGGAAGGAAACATTCTGTCTTCAAAGAAACCATCCAGGCATTTGTCTTCATGGAAACCTAGGAAAAGCTAGTCCTGGATGACTGGAGGAGGATTGGAAGTCTGATCCTCCTGCGTGCGGGAGCTCTGTAAGATAACCGCTGCGCTGCCTCAGTTGCCTTCTCTCCCTGAAGCGTGACCGAGCTAATCCCAATACTCGTTAGTCTCGGAACCCGCTTCCGCAGTCGGAGTTACACGCACAACAAGTAGGACACATAACTACATCAGTGTCCAGAACGTAAGGCAGATTAGACTATTCTCATGTGGTGTACCAGAATATTTCGAAAGATAAATATAATCAATTTACACAGTAAGTAAGTTGCATCCCAAAGGAGTGTATTACTGGTTTCTTTCATCAGGCGAGAGCATCTTAAGGTATTAATTGTCCTGATGGAAGTATGCTGAAGATGCACATCGAACTGACACCACTTTATATTCGCCATGGGGTCGAGTGGAGCTTTAAAGCTTTAACATGTTGCTACCAGGGCAGTGAATACTTGAAGATCCTCTTGACTTGTAATGAACCAGTCTGCGAGACAGAAATACTAGCGCGCTCTGTCACCTCGTGGTCTACTCGTGAAATTCGCGCACTGTAGACGCAAAGTCACGAGTTGCAGTCCATTCCCTCCTTTATTTTTTAATCGGCGTTTCAACTGTCTTCCAAAGGTATCAGTCCGATGGAATCTCAAAGATAATCCTATTCACTTTCTAACCGACCAGCAATAGCGAAAACTTCCAGAAATAATCCTGCAGAACAGCTCGCGGGTGCGTGAAGACCAGAGCAGTTTACGCTCTACAGTTCCATCGCCCCACAGCGACCACGCGCCACCGACCACATTATTTCAGGCAGCGTCCGACCAGGAGACCGCGGCAGGGCGATATCAAGGTGTTTATCAATTGATATCTTCTTACTTGAAGTTCGGTATTTATCTTGCTGTTACATAATAGGTTTTGCATACTTCAAACTTATGAACGTTTTGTAAGCGATGGAAAGTTGAGTCGCAAGTGGAAAAATGTCTAATACTTGCGGTATATTTGCTTTGGATGTGACAGAACGGTGAAGGTAGCAGAGGGAAATGTTTTCGAGAAAGAACGTTCTGGCATGAATGATTTTCCACATTCAGGAAGTTTCGATAACGTACCTATGTGATGAACTGCAACACTTTAACCTTGGTGCTACAGATAGATTTGTGTTTGGGGAGAGTCCACCTTGCGCAAATCATAATTTTCTTTTTTTTTTTAATTTTTCGGACATGTTTTTCTGAAGTTTCAACATCGTCAGTGGGATTTTTGCTATCTTCTATAAAAGAGGAAAAATTTATTTTACCTCCTGTACACATATATATATGAGTTTTTAAGACAGTATTTACGAATTAAAAGAAACAGATAAACTTTGCATATATAACGTGTTACTACGTGCTACGTTTCACTTACTTCTGCTGATTTCATCATGATCTTCACTGTGAAGACCCAACAAACTGTAAAACAGAACAGCTACATTAAATGACATAAAATCCAGGAAATCCACGGCATGTGGCAACAAGGTAAATGTACAAGATTTTTCTTTTTTCAGATATGGAAATACTGTCATAAAAACCGAAATTTATATGTGTACAAACAGTAAAAAGCATTTTTCCTGTTTTATAGAAGATGGTAAAAAACCCAATTATGTTTAACTCAAGGCGGATCCCCCGAAAAACAGATCTGTTTGCAAGCAAACACGGACATAAGAGAAGCAACCTCAAGATGATTACTTTGTGCTACATTTGAATTCAATAGGAAAGGTGGAGAAACCGGGTGTAGGAACACTGCATGCTCTAACTAAAAGCAAGAAAAATCGAAGCGGCAAGTATTACTAAACTTTTGCCTCAAAGTCTTCAGTTCGCTCATTAAGGATGCCTACGCAATATTGTTACTAGTAAAACTATTTCTTTTAACTCAATGGCCTGCTGTACGTCTTTCAGTTGGACGTCACTTCGGCGGCTTGCGTGTCCCTAATCTACCCGAGCTACCCAGCGGGGGAGAGGGCGAACAGTTTAACGTGGAATCCGAATCAGTGCCGTTTCTGGTAGGGATCAGACATCAGGTCCGTATAATCGTTTTAAAGTCGCCAGCGAGTCCTGTAAAGTCATCTCCGAACTCCCCGTCTCAGTATGCCCGTAACTCGACTCGTGAATCTCCGCAGCTGTCATTTATCTGCTGTCGGGTACTAAGGGGCTCGACTGGCTCAGAAAGGAGGGTGAGAAGACGAGTTCGCAAGTAAAGCCGCGGTCTTGCGACAACCCGCTACATACGTAACCGTTTTGAAAGAAATTTCCGACATGAAACTGTAAATTACTATCCATTTATCTTACATAATCTTGATTTCGACTTTATAGTCATTCTCAAGTGCAAGTTGTCACAAAATATCCGACATGTCTATATAACAAAGCAAGTTATATACCAATATAACGACCGATTAGCAGTGCATATTGTTATGACTGCTAATACCGCAGCGGAGGGAACATAACTGATGTCATTGGCTTCGATGCTGTCACACACTAAAATCCCCATGTCGGTGTCTATTGATCACCAGGCATCACATTCGTTGCATAATCATAAAAATACTGTTGGTCTACACGTCTTTCAAGAATTCGAAGTCGACTCCTGTAGCTTGCATTCTCTCAGAAGTTAGATCTTGGCAGGAGAGCTAACCACCTTGTACTCATTGTGGCCAAGCGCTAACCCTGGAGGTGCAGTGGCTGGGCAGGGTTACCCATGGTGATGTTGGAGAGAAGCGGACGCTACGACTGACATCACGTCTCACCGATCACAGACCTTGCAGTATTGTTCAGTCCTCAGTGGGACCCAGATCGCTGTCCTGCCCAATCTCGACGTCCTCTGCCCACGACTTGGGCGCAAAAGTCTGTTTATAGTCCATGACATCGTAGTGGTTTATAGGATGAGACTTTGTGGCTTCGCAACCTGCACTAGATCCTTACTGGTCGCCGTGGTCACCTCAGAGGAGTGGTAGATGGACACCGCCCATCCTGCCGTCCGTTCCACACGATGGACTCGGTATAAATGGTGTGGGCCCCTTGGTGGCGTCCTACGAGATCACTTGTTCTTCCTCCAGCGAGTGGGAACTGCTGTGACCTGACACGGTCCCTTGGCATCCTTTCCTGGGTTTCGGTGAAAGTTGTTTTCGCGTTTGGCCTTCCATGTCGAACCATGGCATTGACTCACACCTCCCAGGCTTCAGTTGGTACGATAAGTGAATCAATCGTCAGTGGTGCCTGCAGTGCTCGTTTGTATCAATGCCATTGGGCGGCCACGGGTTCGATTCCCGGCGGGGTCAGGGATTTTCTCTGCCTCGTGATGACTGGGTGTTGCGTGACGTCCTTAGGTTAGCTAGGTTTAAGTAGTTCTAAGTTCTAGGGGACTGATGACCATAGATGTTAAGTCCCATAGTGCTCAAAGCCATTTAGACGGCCAGGCGTCGGTCCGCAGTGGTTGGGTCTGGTTTAGCAACGTCGGTCTGGTGTGTCTGGACAAGAGGAAACGTCGTGAGTGTCGCCGCATTAGTCTATGGGAGCCCAGGGACTGGGTGTTATGCTGTCCTCATCATTATCATTTCATCCTCCATCGACTGCAGGTCGACGAAGTGGCGTCACATCGAAAGACCGGCACCCGGCGAACAGTCTGTCCGAAGGGGGGCCCTAGCCATACGATTAAATAAATAAAGTCTTTAGGAGGATCTTTGGCGTCGGTGGAGGTACCACGTCCCGTAGAGCAAGTTGTGTGATCCGACGTTAAAGTCACTCGGAACGTAGGTGACTTCTTTACTACATCCGGAGCTCATTTTAGGTTGGCATCATAAATAATTATCGGTCGGCAGCCTCCTATCTGAAGGTACAATTGTACGTGTCATCAAAATTCAATGCTCAATGTGCGCTTGGCGCACTCTGTTGAGAACTAGACATGTCTTAAATTGAGTCCACTTTTCTGCCACGTTTTCTTGTGCCATGCAGTAGGGGCGCTACACAGCCATGGCGTTTGCTGCTGGAGTTTAACGGGTAGTTCGAATATGCATACAGTCAGCTGTCCCAACCTAGCATGGTCACCTTCCACGTTGCCAACATTGCCGTCAGTGTAACAAAAGTGGAGTCCTTGTTTCGTCTCTCGAAGGACCTTGTCAAATGTAGCATCGTTAATAAGATACACACAGACCGTTCTACTTAGGATTGAAAAGTGGATGCCGACGATGTCACAGCCGGGATTTTGGCCCCCTTATTCAAAAAGCACACGATTTCATGTGATATTGGCCTAGGAAAGTCGTCTCTAAACAAGACTTTCAATGTCGATTTCCTGTATTGATTCGCCATCATCTTGTAGCGCAATGGCTTCACGTCAGCTGTCGGCCGAAGAAAGTAAACAAAGCGAGTGTGCTCGCGCTACAGGCAGAAACACACAACACGACTACTCTGATCGGCTGCTTAAGCTGGAACCCCACCGCTACACCACTAGGCACTATGTTACTGGTACTATGATGAGTTTTTGTTGAAGTCTTAAGAATTAATGGCTGAGCTCCAACAAGCGACATATACTGGAGCAAAAAGCAATATGAACATAATATTTTTCATCCGGTGACTCAAAATAGGTGTTTTCTACTACTAACTGTCCCCACCCCAGGTATGTGCCCATTGCAGATAGCATTTGTTTCCAACAATGAGCCACCAATAGGTCACGGTGTTAGGAAAACAACAACAACAAAAACTTTGGTTACTGCAATAGTAGAACTGTTCAGTTTGTGGAGACATCCTTCATGCACTTATTCTTCTGATGTTGTGCTCTCAGATATATACCTTACTCGCCCTGTATAGAAAAACTATTGACAAAATTTCTTTGCAAATGAATATACAATTCAAAATTGTCTTGACGACTTAACTCATAACAAACGGGTTGGGAATCGGTAAACTACGTGAGCATTGTCAGACTGTGAGAGAATATATTGTTGAAGACTAATTTCTCTCTTATGTTTATTGTTGCGTTCATTAAACTAATGTAATATGATATTAAAATATGCACTATATTAATACAAACGAATTACAAATAACAACAATAACCGTAGGACGAAAGTCTGTTTTAAGAAGACATTAAGAATCTGCAAAACGCGCTTGCCTATACCGGCACAAGTAAGATATTACTCACTTTGGACCTCGAAAATATCTGTGTTTACTTGCCGTCTGACTTGATAATCAAGGTATATCTTGTCGGGAGTTCATTTTTGCGTGCGATACGTGGGGAAGATTTCTGTTGCGTGCGTCTTTTTCTTATGATTTGAAATGGTTGGCCGGCCGCAGTGTCGAGCGGTTCTAGGCGCAACAGTCTGGAACCACGCGCCCTGTGCGGTCGCAGGTTCGAATCCTGCCTCGGGCATGGATGTGTGTGATGTCTTTAGGTTAGTTAGGTTTAAGTAGTTTTAAATTCTAGGGGACTGATGACCTGAGAAGTTAAGTCCCATAGTGCTCAGAGCCATTTGAAATGGTCGGTGCATGAAAGGCTAGGGTGTCATGGCAGACACAGGACAAACAATATTCAGAGCACTATTGCCACAGTAACTATGTTTGATGTCCCAGGTATAAAGTTGCGTTGTGAGGGTTGTGTATCGAAGTTGCCAGTTGCTAGGAAAGCACTTATCCTGTGGCAATGTAGTTTATCTTGGGGCTGCCACAGCGAGTGTATGAAGACACAGTAGTGTCTTTGCTGTTTCTGTCTTGTGGTGACGTTTTGCCTTTTACCGAGAGGTGTCTCGATCATCGTCACTACACATACGGGTCATTTTAACACGCTAGGGACTCCACTGTCCGTCGCAAGATTTGAAAGTAGGTTCTCTTCTGAGCGTGAGAAAGAGGATGGAGGGGGTATGTCCAGAGATGGCTACTGATGACAGAATAACGTTTATTGATCAACTGCAGTGGTGGTGGACCCTCTGGGCGAGGTTTGCTTATGCTCGTAATATTCTTGGCGGCAACGAAGGTAGCCGGCGGACACTCACATGGGCGCATATTGCATCAACTGTAGCTGCCATTGCGCGACTGGAATCTGCTGCCTCGGAAGCGGCGCTACGACCTTGCCGGGTCGTACTATGGTGGTGGAAACCACAAGCGCCATGGACCATCTCTTGTGGTGGTGGCTGGGAAAATGGAGGGGGGGGGGGAGGGGAGGGCGGTCGTGGCAGTGTGACAGGTCAGCTATCTTCCTCGGTTGCAGGTGTCTGGCGTCGGCGGGCCAGGGTTCTGGCTCCGACCCAGTCACTGCGTTTGTGAAGGCAGCGCACCAGGACGATGGCAACAGTGCGTTAGCACAACACACCCGAATTGATGACTCTCAGGACGGACGGCTGCCTGTTAAGATATCTGATGATCGTTACGGCGGAAACGTCAACGTGGGGCTTCCTAGGCGACGACCTGCGTTACGACGGTGACTGCTACGATGATTGCGATGGCGGTGACGACTCTGAACAGTGGCGGCGCTAAGTGACACAGGTTCTGCGTCACTTCAACGCCTCACGATGGACGATGATGACGAGCTGGCTGCCAGTCCCTAAATACTGCTTTCTGCCGCTAATGCCTGCGGTTCTTGTTCCCCAGTAGGTCGTTGGAATATTTTGGTGTTGTTTGGCTGGCGTAACTGACCCCAGTCACCTCCCGCAGTGTTGAAAATCTGGTGTGCAGCGAGCTGCTTCTTGTCATATCCTCCACTGGCCATTGATACAGCGTTCTCCTTCGTTGATGATGATGATGTTTCGTTTGTGGGGCGTTCAACTACGTAGTCATCAGCGCCCATATGTCCAAATTTTTTACACAGTCCATTTTTTTCACAATCCATTCTAAGTATTGTGACGAATAATTATGATAATGAAATGATGAGGACAGCACGAACACCCAGTCCCCAGGCAAAAAAAAAAAAAATCCCCAACTCGGCCGGGAATCGAACCGTGGACCCTGTGATCTAGAGGCAGGAATGCTAGCCGCCGCTTTATTTTTATTTTTTTTCTCATTTTGTTCGCTTTTGTTCGTTCCATCTGCTCGGGGCGGACGTTGTAATACATCCGTTGAAGTTCGTTGTTGATCCATTCACTCAGTTTTTTTATTACAGAGGGCAGCTAACCTTCTGACCGAACACGCTGAGCTACCGTGCCGGCGCCGCTAGACTACGAGCTGCGGACAGTCTCCTTCGTGGTGCTTAACTTGGCACTCCGCCGACCCACTTACGTCATTGTATCATACCACTGAACTGTGCAACAGAATGTAACACACGTACTACTTCTCCTCCCAATATTCTTTTACATTTTAACTGACTCCATTACTGTAAAACTTCTATGTTTAACTAATTTAATCACTCTAATCATTCGACCCTCTACATCCCCCCCCTTCTTCATGGAATGAATGCGTCCCCACATTCTGCCTATACATCTATTTACATCCGACTCTATTTATCTGGTTTTGACCCCTCCATCGTTCCGGAATTGTACCTTATTTACACAGTTCACTCCCTTTGAAACTATATATTGTGGCTTGTCATAATTAATTACACCAAAATTCTTCCTCTTATACACAATTGTTCCTTGTGGTCCTTGGGCACACTTGGTCTTTGCCTTCAAGACTGTTCGCTCATTAAACCACCTTCTCGAGGGCCGAGTTGTTCAGATCGGTTCAAACCCATAGGCTGATGATATTCTTCTCGGGTTTGCAGCCGGATCACAGCGTCATTTTGACACAATATTTCCGCGGTCCAACTGCCCGCCATCTTCAGGTGAGAGTGCTGGTACACGATCTCGCCGGAACTGACTTCTCAGTGCAAGCGTCGTCCCCTATATAGGTCGCAGAAGGCCCACAACGCGTGCGCGAGAAGGTGCCGTAACTGCCCTCTAGCGCAAGTAAACATACCGCGCCGCCAGTGGTGGAAACAGGCGAAATCGAGATATCGCTATCAAAAATTAAGAACTGATGTTTTTTAATTTCTGATAACACCGGGTTCCAAGTCTTACTTAAAAGATAACCCTTGTCTCTATTAATAAGATTATCGGATAAACGAATCTCTATGGATTCTTTTAAAACACAGTCGCAATAGGGAGATGCAGGGGCAACCATTTGTGTCTCTTCACACAGCATTCTATGTCCCTCGGTGAGACAGTGCTTCGGCACTGCAGATTTCTCAGGCTGAAGCAACCGTGTGTGCCGCTGGTGCTCAACACATCGGCCCTGAATGGTCCGGATTGTTTGACCAATATAAGCCTTCCCACAGTGGCAAGGGATCTTGAACACAGCGGGCTTCCTCAAACCCAAGTCATCCTTAACAGAGCCAAGAAGCGCTCTAATCTTGGCTGGCGGACGAACAATACTTTTGATATGATATCTTTTTAGAATTCTTCCTATCTTCGAGGAAATGCTCCAGCAAAACGCAGAAAAGTCACCGATTTGCAGGTATCTTCTGGTGGTTCAGGCGAAGGTCCAAACTGGAAAGCACGACGGATCTGCTTATCTGTATAGCCATTCTGCTTGAACACAACCTTAAGTGGTCCAATTCTTGTGTCAAGCTTTCTCCATCTGAAATGGCATAAGCTCTTCTCGCCAACGTCCGCAGGACCCCCGTACGCTGGAACGGTGGATGACAGCTAGAAGCATGCAGGTAACGGTCCGTGTGCGTAGGCTTTCGATAAACACTGTGTCCCAGTGTCCCATCATCCATTCTGTACACCATAACATCCAGAAACGGAAGTTTTCCATCACTTTCCACCTCCATGGTAAACTTGATGCTAGGATGCAGGGAAATTAAAATGATCTAGGAGGAGGTCAAGAGCTTCTCTCCCATGAGGCCCCACCATAAACGTGTCGTCGACGTACCTCCAAAAACAGGTTGGTTTTAAAGACACCGTCTTCAGCGCCATGTCCTCAAAATCTTCCATAAAAAGATTGGCAATTATTGGGGACAATGGGCTCCCCATAGCCACTCCGTCAGTCTGTCCAAAATATTTATCAAGAGCTTCCCTCAAAATTACCGAGTTAGCTCCTAGCATCATCCGTGAGTTTATAGATACCTACGTTGATTTTACAAATACGGTCGCCGAAACTTTCAGTCGATTTATACTGCTTACGAAAAACCCTAATAAGTCGTTCCCGACAGTATTATGCCACGTATTTCTTCCGATATCTGTCTATTAACACTTCCTGAAAATCCCCAAATGTTTTAGCTTCTCTCAGATTGTATGTGTGTTACGTTCTGTTGCGCAGTTCAGTGGTATGATACCGTGACGTAAGTGGGTCGGCAAAGCACTGAGGTAAGCAACACGAAGGAGAACGCTGTGTCACCGGCCAGTAGACGAAGTGATAAGAAGCAGCTCGAGGCATGCCAGGTTGTCAACAACGAGGGTGGTAACTGGGTCAGATACGCCAGCCACGCAACACCAGAATATTCCACCGAGCTACTGGGGAAGAGGAACCCTAGACATCAGCAGCAGAAAGCTGTATTTAAGGTCCGGCAGGCAGCTCGTTATCACCGACCATCGTGAGGTGATGGAGTGACGCAGAGCCTGTGTCAGTTAGTGCCGCGACCATATCAGAGTCATCTCATCACAGTCATAGCAATATTCAACGCCATAATCTAGGGCGTCGTCTAGGAGGAGCCGGAGTGACACCACCGCCGTAGCTATCGTCGGACGCCGCCATCAGGCAGCCACCTGTTGTCGTAACTTACTGTTGGCATCGTCCTGGGACGCTGCCTCCACAAACACCGTGACCGGGGCCGGAACCAGGGACTCTGACTTGCCGACGCCAGGCAGCTGCAGCTGAAGATGGTCGGTGAGACAGGGCACTGACCTATCGCGGTGCCACCGTCCCCCAGCCGTCACCATAACAGAGACCCGCTGCATGTGGTCCCAGCCGCCATAGTAAGACCCAGCGAGGTCATAGCACCATCGTCGAGGCAGCAGATTCCAGTTACGGCAGAGTAGCTATCGAATCTGGCGATGGACTGTGGCGTCCTGTGCCTGTTAACACAGCCCAGTTTCATTGGTGTCAGGAACACTGCTCAAGCATCGCCCCTTTTCCTGTCTTTTGCCTGAATCATTGTTTTTATTCTTTGAGTACACTTTCTAAGCTTGTTATACTTTTTTCTTGATAAAATTGTAGTCGTTGAGAAGTAACTTTCAGCTACTGAGGTTATAGAGTAACTTGGGAAACAGGTAGATAAACTGAAACTTCCTGGCAGATTAAAACTGTGTGCCGGACCGAGACTCGAACTCGGGACCTTTGCCTTTCGCGGGCAAATGCTCTACCGATTGAGCTACCCAAGCACGACTCACGCCCCCTCCTCACAGTACCTCGTCTCCTACCTTCCAAACTTCACAGAAGCTCTCCAGCGAACCTCGCAGAACTAGCACTCCTGGAAGAAAGGATATTACGGAGACATGGCTTAGCCACAGCCAGGGGGATGTTCCTAGAGTGAAATTTTCACTCTACAGCGGAGTGTGCGCTGATATGAAACTTCCTGGCAGATTAAAACTGTGTGCCGGACCGAGACTCGAACTCGGGACCTTTGCCTTTCGCGGGAAAGTGCTCTACCGACTGAGCTACCCAAGCACAACTCACGCCCCGTCCTCACAGCTTTAATTCCGCCAGTACCTCGTCTCCTACCTTCCAAACTTTACAGAAGCTCTCCTGCGAACCTTGCAGAACTTAATAAATTACTGGTAGAGTTAAATAAGCTCAGAGTAGAGGAGAGGAAGCTGTCACAGTCCAGCCCGCCAAATCTGGATGGCACTGCGGGATGGGTTACCCCATTTTTAGAGAAACAGGGGAAAGATATTTTTATCTTTCTTGATAATTTGGCTATAGCCGCCAAATTGGAGGAGATGGAGCAAGGAGCATTTATTACGTGTTGCTGGCTCTCAGTGATCCTTCACGTTTTAATTAACTTCATTACTGTAAAATTCTTACCTTTAAGTAACTTAATCGCTCTCATCATTCGACCCTCTACAACTAGTAGAGACGTTGTGATCAAGAACACCATCGTCCAACAGCGTATTATAAAGAGGTGGTAAACCATAATGTATGGAGTGATATGAGAGAGGAGTATCAAGCATGACCATCGAGGACTGACGAGAGGAGCGAGGATAGAAAGTAGACGAATCTCCAGTTTGTTCAAATGGTTCAAATGGCTCTGAGCACTATGCGACTTAACTTCTGAGGTCATCAGTCGTCTAGAACTTAAAACTAATTAAAACCAACTAACCTAAGGACATCACACACATCCATGCTCGAGGCAGGATTCGAACCTACGACCGTAGCGGTCGCTCGGTTCCAGGCTGTAGCGCCTACAACCGCACGGCCACTCCAGCCGGCAATCCCCAGTTTGCCACAATAGATAATTAGGGCAAGATACGTCAGGTACTGGACGAAGATAATGTGAGTAAATTTGTCGTGGTATATTCCTAAGGGTACGCCTGCCAGCGTTTCTGAGTAATCAGCGCCGCGAATGCCATGCGAGCGGCCTGGGTTAGTAGATTCCCGGCTGGGTTGGAGACTGTCCAGTCGGGGCAAGTCGACGTAGTGGCGTCAAACGACAAGAATTCCATCAGGTGACCGAACTCTCCGAAAGGGGACTTCTGGCCAAAACATGTGACCATGGATACGCTGGAATACGTTGATTCATATTGTTTTCCGATGTAAATCTAAGAAAAGCGTATAGGTGAATTTTCGTTACGTTTCAGAGAATTAGTTATAGACAGTTAATGGATAAAATAGTGCTACAATTTGCAAATGAACGTGCCAGATTCTATACTGAGATATAATGAGGTCGTTTCTGATTCGTTTCACAGACGAGCCTTTAAAGAATTACGTTTCAGATATGTCGAGACGGTGAAATGCAGGTGTATGATAAATTTTGAGTACTTTGTGGGGACCACAGTTGAGGCGTGGCGGCCCATTTCACCTTCCCACTATCAATAGCTTACAGTTGGCGTCTCACCTGGGGGCGTATGTTAACCCCTTGTGCGATTGTCCCTGCCCCGGCTAGGCTTCAAAAGCAGCTGCTAAACGGACAAGCGGTGTGGATCAAGAAGACATCTTTTCCGGGTCGTCGTTAACCCTTCTTTGCCAGGACTGGGTAGAAGGCAAAATGTTTGGTTCGTCTGTGTTGTGCGTATCTGGTTGTTCAGTTCTGTGCACTGATTTCCCGCTCCCCAAGCTGCTTGAGCCGATGTTTCACGTTTGTATTCACTGAGTCGCCATGCATACCTTTGTTATTTGACTCTATGTGATTCTGGGACAAATTTATTGCCCTACCTGGTCCACACGATTTTTGAAGTGACTTGTGTTAAACTGCTGGCCTGGGTTCTCTCTAAGAATTTGCGTAGATAATTATTCTTGCGAAGACATGTTCATGTAATATGGATCTATCAAATTATGCCCGGCCTTAGGCTGTATGGTTTATGTCCCGATTTGTATTGGGCGGGCACCCTTGCTCAAAGTTCCTTTATGGCGTATGAAATTTGGTGCCTTGTGTTACATTTGGTTGTTCTGGGCGGCTATATAATGTTCCCAGTATTCAAACATTATTATATCAGAGGCCTATGAATTATCCAGTTTTTTTTTTAAATTTTGCGTTTTGTTTTTAAATTGTTTTATGTGAGAGAACAAACTGTTGCTCGGTTTTGTTTTCACAATGTTTTAGAAGGTAGTCTCATCTCTGGTATTATTACTATCCAGCCCCTTAAGTTCTGTGTGTTATGACCTCCAACTAATGGTAACACCTTAGCGAGTTATTATTTATATTCCTTCCTGGAAGAATTTACATCTCCCTTTGACTGATTTTCTTTTACACCTCACATTTTTAGCGAGGCTTATTTCATAGGCGTATGGCTTTATTAGAAAGGTTCTACGAGGGTCACTCCAAAGGAAATGCACACTATTTTTGTAAGAATACAATTTTCATTCTGCATGTGTGAATGTTTTACAGTGTGTAGATACATCCTTCCCACTTTTTTTAAAACTTAGTTCAACCTGTTCCCGTGAGTGGCACCGTCACAACATGTCTTCAAGATGGCTCCAACACTAGACGTTCGTCAGAAGCAACGTGTTGTCATAGAATTCCTGTGCTGTGAAAACGAGACAGTGGGAAACATCCACAAGAGGTTGAAAAAGATGTATGGAGAAGCTACTGACGATCGCAGTACAGTTAGATGGTGGGAAAGCAGGTTACGTGATGAAAGTGGGCACAGCAATATTGAGGATTGTCCTCGCAGCGGCAGGCCTCGTACTGCACACACTCCAGACAATGTACAGAGAGTTAACGAATTGGTGACTGCTGACAGACGCATCACAGTGAACGAATTGTCACGCTACGTTGAGATAGGGGAAGGAAGTGCATGCAGAATACTGAACGTGTTGGCGTTAAAAAAGGTTTGTGTCAGGTGGGTTCCCAGGATGTTGACAGTGGCTCACAAATAAACAAGAAAAACGGTATGCAGCGAACTTTTGGAACAGTACGAGAATGGCGGAGATGAATTTCTTGGAAGAATTGTCACAGGTGATGAAACATGGCTCCATCATTTTTAACCAGAGACGAAGAGGCAGTCAATGGAGTGGCATCATGCAAATTCGCCCAAAAAAAAAAAAAAAAAAAAAATTCAAAACCACACCTTCTGCTGGAAAAGTTATGGCTATGGCGTTTCTGGATTCCGAAGGATTCTTGCTTGTGGACATTATGCCAAGTGGAACCACCATAAATTCTGATGCATATGTGACGACACTGAAGGAACTTCAAACTCGACTGAGTCGTGTTCGACCACATCGGCAACAGCAGCATGTATTGCTGTTGCACGACAATGCATGGCCACATGTCAGTCAAAAAACCATGGAAGCGATCACAAAACTCGGAAACTCTTTGGGAAACTGAAAGACTCTCTTCGTGGAACATTGTTTGAAGATAATGACTCCCTTGTGCACGCTGCCAAACAGTGGCTCCAACAGTTTGGTCCAGAATTTTACCGTGCGGGTATACAGGCGCTGGTTCCAAGATGGCGTAAGGCAGTTGAAAGGGATGGAAATTCTGTGGGGAAATGAAAATATTGTTCCTTAAGGATGTATCTACACACTGTAAAACATGTAGAATAAAAGACGAATTTTTTTAAAAAAATAGTGTGCATTTCTTTTGGAGTGACCCTTGTATAAGTGCAATCGTGGTTAAACAATAACTTTCAGTTGTAGTTCAGTAATACATTTATATTCGGTGTTTGTTGACAGCACCAACTAAGTGGCCCGGAGAGCGTTCTGAGTCGACGGCTTCTTACTGCGTGGGCCTGGCTTTCTTGTGGCCGTGTGGGCGGCCCCCGAGCATTTCCTAGCGCCGCTTGATATTTGTTTGCATTTACATGTCGTAACTGGCTGTGCTCAAGTTGTTATCTGATTGTATGACACTGTAAATGAATTTTTTCTGTCGGTTAAGAGGCCTTTATCTGATCAATTAGCTTTGCACAGGGAATTTTCCATTTAATGTCATTTTCTGTTTAATACATATTGTAACCTTGTTCCAAATTTTATTTTAAATTATTTGATGTAAACCCTTTGGGTAAGCCGCAAAGGCGAACTGTTATGTCTTCAAATGGTTCAAATGGCTCTAAGCACTATGGGACTTAACATCTGAGATCATCAGTCCCCTACACTTAGAACTACGTAAACCTAACTAACCTAAGGACGTCACACACATCTATGCCCGATGCAGGATTCGAACCTGCGACCGTAGCAGCAACACGGTTCCGGACTGAAGCGCCTAGAACCGCTCGTCCACAGAGGCCGGCGTGTTATGTTTTGTTGACTGGTTAATATATATCTCTTGGGAGTCTGCTTAATGTATTGGCCTTGAGCTCGCTTTCAGAAATTTATCTAGAGTTCAGTTTTAATTATTTTACCGGTTTATTTAAATTTTTTAAAGGCCAGTGTTGTTATAGTCTTATCTTCTTGTATCTTGTTTAAGGCCATTAAAAGGGTGTTATCGTAAATCAGCAACTGTGCTTTTACCATTTTGAACGCTGTTGAAGTATGTAAATTTAACGTGGCAATGTAACTTGAAATTTTCCTACCTGTTTCTTTTAAAGGAGTCTTGTTGTTACTTTGCAAAACAGGTGTTTGTTGTCAAAAGAATACATGATGCTAGTTAAAGGGGCCTAGTCCTTTCATGTCATTTTCCTGACCCTGGTAATTCCTGATTAACTGTAGAGCTGTCGATGTTGACGGGATTACCATTTTCAGTACATCGAAAAACTAATCCAAAGTTTCAAATTTTAATTTTTTTACTCACTCTATGACTAGTTTCAGGCCGAGACCCATTTTCAGATCATCTCAAAATAGTCTAAAAAGGCATTTCCTAAGATTTCAAAACCTTGTCAGAAATGTGCAACGAACAGTTGCAGCGTATACAGATAACTGTTTAGGCCTTATTATTTGGCAGATGATAGAACCGTTTGTGGCAGATATATGTCCATAAAGGGTGAAAATATAAGTACGGAACGCGAGTGGAAGAGTTATCAGAGCCATTTTTATGAACTACCATCTTCTTCAACGCCATCACACAGAGCGAAAAAATCAATATCTGGTGTCGTACGGTCTGTCTATAGGTTCACACACAGCTAGACAACAGATATTGTGTTCAGAGGTGATAGATTAGCGAACAAGATTTACATTCCAGAGTGAGATTGTCACTCTGCAGGCTGTGGCTAAGCCATGTCTCCGCAATATCCTTTCTTCCAGAAGCGCTAGTTCTGCAGGTTCGCAGAATAGCTTCTGTGAAGTTTGGGAGGTAGGAGACGAGATACTGGCAGAAGTAAAGCTGTGAGGACAAGGCGTGAGTCATGCTTGGGTAGCTCAGATGGTAGAGCACTTGCAAAGGTCCTGAGTTCGAGTCTTGGTCCGGCACACAGTTTTAAGCTTCCAGGAAGTTTGAAGATGTACACATGAATGCAGGAAACAATACGATTTATTGTCAGCATGTTTCAAAGAAACAAATAATAATGTGTACATGGAACATCAGTGCGATGTAAAGTAAGGTGTACGTAACAGCTGTGTCATACTCTGCCAATGGCATCATCCAATACGGTATAGAGGACCATGTTTTCACCACACCACTCTTCCGCTTGTTGTTCTGTTTCTTGACTTTAAAACCGCTACTAATCAGACAAGTAGCTCATCAGTTGATCTTACGAGACTGAATGCACCCTGCACCACTCCTCCCACCAACACCAATGAAAAAAATTAAGAAAAACTGTCAGTACTGGGAATCGAACCCAGCTACCTCACATATCAGTCAACTACGCTGAGCTCTCAGGCGCAGAGGTGGACTATCCGTTCCAGTAAAAGTGAAAAAAAAAACACATCAAAAGCTTTTTATATCCGGTCGCTATTGAACATGTTGGCCAGAGTGGTCTGTTAGTTTGCAGTCGTTGGTCACGACACAAAAGCTACTGTCTGACTGAAGAATCTTTTCCAAACAAGGGCTTTTACATTAAAATTACTGTCACCAAAGACAACCTCAAGCGGCTAAGCTCTTGAATGGTTATTTTTTCCCAAAGTACGTATTCTCTATCAGACGTGTGGTTGATTTTATATCTTGAAAACCAACAAATGGTAGGCCATGTTTTGCAATCAATATTTTATCATGCGTCTCTACTCTGTTATTTACAAACAACTTTTTGCATTGAGATACAGTGCTATGTTAACACACAAGTACCAAAGATCTTTTTATGAACACGATATTCCCGTTGCGTCGTTGATACTACCGAGATTTTTTATTATCTGTTTAAGGCTTTTGACCGTGCTTATTACAGAATTCTTTTGGAGAAAATTTATGGTTTATAGGATCCAGTGAGTAAGTGGTTCCATTTATATTTAACCGATAGGAAGCAAAGAGTTGTGTTAGTCATGCACCTGTCATGATCAGTCTTCTTCTGAGTGGGGGGAAAATTTTTACTGGCGTTCCACAAGGATCAGTTCCGTGACTGCTCCTATTTGGGCAGGTCTAGCGACATCTGTTGTGTAGCTGTGTGTAGCCTACACATCAGATGTTGATTTTTCGGCTATGCTTGATCGTGCTGAACAAAACGATGTATCTGAGCTGTGCGCGGCTTGTGTTCATGCCGTTTATTGCTTGTCACCTTGTCTTTACGGTACTGTCGCCTCCTTTTTATTCGATTTACTGGCGTCATCGAGTTGCTGGTTAGCTTGCCCGTGAGTGGCAACAGCAGCACTTATCGATATGTGCACTGTCGTACTATCTCTGGAGCGACTGTTAGTATTTCTGGCTCATCGTCTGTTGGGAGTTCAGTAGGGGACGGAGCGCCAGTGACCCGCGGACAGCCAGTACTTGCCGACTGCTGGCCACACACATGAACTGTCCAACGGATGGAGATTGGAGCGGGAAAGACCGCCGGTTTCTCGTTCGGTTGGTAGTCTTATTGGGCGACATGTATTTGGTCTTTTGACCATTTCTGGGCCTCGTCTATTGGTCATCTTACCGGACGTGGGTCGGTTCCTTCCTCGTGCAGAGATGTCATCGCTGATGGGCAAGAGTCACCTCTGCATGGGTGGGTCCAGGCCAGTGTGCCCGGGTCGCCGTGTCTCTGAGTTCCGGACAGACATCAAGTTGAGTCAGGTTGGAGCTGCAGTGAGCTCTGGACAGCCATGACTCGCCCGACCTTGGCCGACACTCATAACTTGAGTGGGGACGACCTTGGACGGCCGTTCGGTCGGTCATCTCATCAGATGACGTATATTTGGTCGCCGACCGCTTATGAAAACTCTGTGTGTGTGTGTGTGACTTGTCATTTCTCCTTGTTGTTCCATGGTGATTTGTTTTAGGATTGTCGGAGTTCTTGGTGCAAGTATTTACCTGGAACTGTGTGTAGCTTCTGTGATTTTCACTGAGCTGATGAATGCTGTCTGCGTACTGGAGTAGCCAGTCGGTCAGTTGCGACAGAGCACCGAGGAAGTCTCCATGGCGTGAGATCAGGCCAGGGCCGCTGGCGATCTGCGCGCACGGTCGGAGTTGTGAGGCACCAGCTGCAAGAGTTGCAGAGTTCTTCGCTCACCAAACCTTGATACTGTAGTTCAATAATCAGTTAACTTGTTATGAAACCTCAACTTCGTTAATTGCCGGTTGTTGCTTTCTGGGTCGTTCCCACAAGCAGCAACGTATGGTGTGCTGCAGTCAGCAAATTTTGCAGACATCTTTCTGCATGGTGTTTAACTATTGAAATCATTGTAACTTATTAGTGAAGTGCACCAGCGGTATCTTCTGCCTTGTGGCCGTTAACATTCCGGTTAGTTTAGTTTTCTGGCAGTGTGTTTTCCTCACTGTGTTGATGCTGTTCAGCATGGCACGTAGTTCGACAGCTTTGATGTTTTTCATTTTTTGTCTTTGAGTGCCTTGACTGTCTTTAGACGCCAGTTGTCAAGATGTAGTGCTGCTGGGATCTTCGTCCTCGCTGATATTTTCGGTTGTCATGCTGTTGGTCGGGTGGAAGGGAACTGACTAGGTTGTTGGTTGGTTCATTAGCTGTCCCTAGGTCTTGTTGACACCCGATTATTTAGTGTTATGCTTGGCTGCCTGTCTCACCTAAACTTTTGTTAGAGTTTCCTTCCCAGGCCAATCCTTGGAACACTTCTGAGCACCATTGTTCTGCTGTTTGTGATTGTGATTTTCTTTTGTCGCAAGTACTGTGGCAGGCCTTCAGCCATGTATTAATTTTGTCTGTTCTATGTTCAGTATATGGCCTTCATCCATGTTTTATTTAAAATTCTTGTTTGCTCTGTATTTAGGCCTTCAGCCGCCTTTCTTTTAAAATCTGTGGTTTTCAGCCATAATGTGTAAATTCCTGTCTGTAAGGTTTCCCTTTAATTATCTTGAATTCTTAAAATGGCCTTCAGCTGTACTGTGTAAATGCTTATCTTAAGGTTTGTCTTTAATTATTTTGATAATTGTTTGGGCCTTCAGCAGGCAAGATATTTCAAGTTCTTAAGATGGTCTTCTGTTCTACTGTGTAAATGTTTGTCTTTAAAGGTTCGCTTTTATTATGGTGTCCGCCCCGATAGCTGAGTGGTCAGCACGGTGGTCTGTCACGCCAAAGGGCCTGGGATCGATTCCCGGCTGAATCGGAGATTTTCTCCCCTCAGGGACTGGGTGTTGTGTTGTCCTCATTATCATTTCACCCTCATCAGTGGAAGACAATGGGAAACCACCACTGGGATCACTTCCATTGATGCTCATGCGGTGGACCTCTCTGATGAGCCATCCCCCATGACAAGACTTACCACATGGCAGAACACTAAGTTAAGTTTATTATGTTGAAATATTATTGGGCTTTCACCAGAGGAATAATTTAAATTTTTCTTAGTATGGCTTGAATGTAGTGCTGCTGGGATCTTCGTCCTCGCTGATATTTTCGGTTGTCATGAAATGTGATGCTACAGAAGAAAGACTAGATGGGTAGATCACATAACTAATGAGGAGGTTCTGAATAGAATTGGGGAGAAGAGGAGTTTGCGGCACAACTTGACAAGAAGAAGGGACCGGTTGGTAGCACATGTTCTGAGGCATGAAGGGATCACAAATTTAGCATTGGAGGGCAGCGTGGAGGGTAAAAATCGTAGAGGGAGACCAAGAGATGAATACAGCAAGCAGATTCAGAAGGATGTAGGTTGCAGTAAGTACTGGGAGATGAAGAAGCTTGCACAGGCTAGAGTAGCATGGAGGGCTGCATCAAACCAGTCTCAGGACTGAAGACAACAACAACAACGACATGGCTTTTAGCCGAAATTTGTAAATGCTTGCCATTTAAAGAATTTCCTTTGCTGATCTGAAATATTATTTGGACCTTTAGCCGTGGAGATATTTTAATTTTACTCGAGTAAGGCCTTCAGCCATTTGTATAAATTCTTGTGCCTTAAAATGAATTATTTAAGGATATTTTAATGTTACTTAAGTAAGGCCTTGAGCCGTTTGTCTAAATCCTTGTGTTTTATGAGGAATTATTTAAACTTTATTATTGAGAAGTTACTTGGACCCTTAGCCGTGCATTGACCTTTGTTATTTTAAAGAGAAAACTGTGCACTGGTTTTCTAGGAATAAAGTTGTGTGTTATTGTGTAACTAACAGTAACTGTTCTTAGCCCCTTTCCACAACCTGATCCGCTCGGTCCTGCGAAACTAGATTTAAACATCGTTCATAAAAAAACGGCTTGCTATTATACACGAATAAATCGGAAATAAAGGTGTTTTCTGATGATGTAAGCATTATAATCAAACCTAACAGAGCTGCAGCAACAGAAGGAGTAATAAATAAAATATTCAATAGGATTATTGTTCGATTCTCGGTAAAAGACCTAACATTTACCTTTGAAAAAACACAAATCATCTACTTCTGTACATGGCCGAATGTATAACAACAACAGTATAGTCTGATGGAAAAAGTAATGTGTGTAACTGATTCTTCGAAACTTCGGGGTTTGCATACTGATCAGATAGATCTCCTCAAGCATTTTAGTCAAGCAACATTTTCTCTACGTGTAACTGCTAATTTTGATAATTAACTCTATCTGAACAGACCTTGGAAGGCTCAACAGTACCGAACGCACGCTGTGCGATCCTCAGCCGATGGGTGTCTCTAGATGCAGATACTGATGGGCATGTGGTCAGCACACCACTTTCCCAGCCATTGTCAGTTTCCGTGACTGGAGCTGCTACTTCCCAATCAAGTAGCTCCTCAATAGGCTTCAAAAGGGCTGAGTGCATCCTGCTTGCCTACAGTGCTTGGCAGATCTGGACAGTCACCCATCCAATTGCTAACATAGCCTTCAGTGACCTGACGGGAACGGATGTTACCACTGCGGCAAGGCCCTTGGCTTCCGTGATTAAAGCTTTAGAAAATAGATTACTTTGCATACTCCCATTCATTGATATCGTACAGAGTACTTTCCTGGGGCAATTTGATGCACATACATAAACTGTTCATTGCGTAGATACAAGATGTAAGGATAAAATCTGGTATCGGTTCTCAGATTTCTATAGGCAATCATTTAAAAAAATACGGTGTACCAACAACAGCGTCACGATGTAGTCACCTTTTTTTTATAAAGTTTGATGTGAAGAATCAGGTGTTATTTGTAGATAATAGCCGTTGACAAATTTAACACTAAGAACCAAATATAGCATTCCCAATGTACAACTTAATCTTATCTTGGACAGAAAGAATGCAGCCATAACTATATTGATCACCTCGTCATGAACTGAAGGTGCTGGCAGACATAGAAAGATTTGGAAACAAATTGGAATCATTTATACATGACCTGTTTCTAGTTAAATTTGTGAGTGGGAAGCATGTGTGAGATTAATTTACATTAACTTCTTTGGTAGAAGATAAAAAAGTCAGTTATGTTAATGGACAGCTCGTAGCAATGTTTTGACAGCGAAAATGTATTTTATTTTAAACAAAGACACTTTCCACATCATGGTGAGTTGTCGTGAATGTTATGCGCTAGTCATTTTTACCTGCAGAGTTGCGCGTGTGAGTATGGCGGTGAAGGAGGAGGGGACGGAATCTGTGATATGGGTTGTCCACTACTGCAGCGAGTGTAGAGTCAAGGACGCTTAGTCAACAGGAATATTAATGACTGTTTAATGTCTTCTGTACAGTATTTCAACAGTAGCTAACCGGATGCCAGTTTGCACCTAGTGGGCAGCGAGTGTCGTCCCCAGTGGTATACTAAGACAGTGACGGCTGTTTGTGGGCAGTGACTTTGATGATGCAATTCACGTCGACCAAGTCAGTCAGCAGTCGAGTACCTCCATTACTGTGTTATGCTGCTGGCAACTATGCAAGTCCACATTGAACCTGGGATCCTCAGAGAGTGGCTTCTGTGTCAGACGATAGCTCTCATTCAGCGGCCTCGCCTCAATGGATGCAGTTTGAAGCCCAGAACCATAAGGACCAGCTCATGGCTTTCAGGCTGGGTATTTTGCCTAGTTGGTGACGCTTCTCGATTGGAGTAGCTTAGCTACACGTTCACCCAGAGACTCATTGATCAAATGCATGACACTGAAGAAATGATGCTATTTGGTGAACTGGGAACATTTATACTCCGCCTGGGTGTGCTATGACATGTGGTGGCTCTCGTCATGTGAAAACACTATGTTACATAGCAGGATAGTCAACCAATGACGGCAACCTGCCACATTGCAAGCCGCGTGCCAACACAATTGCAGTGTTCAGTTGCAGAATTACATTATAGGCCTGAATCTCAGGCCGCACCATGAATATGACACATGGAACATCCAGAAAAATAAAATAAGCCAGCTAAACTAAAGCGACCACTGCAGCTCTTAATGCTGGACTCCTGGATTGCAGAGACACTGGAAATAGTGTTGTTCACTCCCCTTGTCAAGCATGTGTACGATTTCATTTGTCACGTGACAACTTAAGCTCAGACTGTCACGCAACCTGTTTTATAACATAACATGCACATCCCAATAGTCAATATGGTCCGTTCTTTACTGATGTATGAAAACTGCAGACAATATTCACTACTGAAAACGACTGCACAGCTAGACACTTTTCCTATTCTTTTGTTGTGGTGAGGAGGACCTATTATTTTCTGCGCGTTGGGAGCTTTCTTTAGCTGGTTCTTAACATGGATGTTAACATAGGTCAGAGTATCATAAACTTGTCTGGCAGTGAAAGCAGTGCCGAGAAGGTGTAATGTCTCTTGCAGCGGTCTCTCCGCGATAGTTTCAGAAATTTTATAAATTATATAACTCAGTACATATCTCAAAATATCTCTTCCTATCTTACCTATTCCTAAATTTTAATATACGATGATTATCAATGCAAAGTATTTTCAAGCCCTATTATTCCTTGGAGCGTCCATTTACTCCATGGAATAGCTTCTCTGCTATCTGTTTTCTCTTATGAAAAGAATGAGGCAATGCTTGCCGATTAGCCGTGAAAGAAGGAGGATGTATATGGATGTATTGTTGAGCTAGTCGCCATCTTGATGAGATTCTGTATGAGAAGGAATTTAATACATGAACTAAACTAAAGTAAGTGTGTTCGCGTATTATTTAACTGATTATTATTGACAGTGTCTGCTTACTACGCTGTGTTGCACGGAATCAGTGGGGAACGTCTGATTTACACTGGACGATATCCAGTTACTTCAAATAAATAGGCTAACACGGTCTTACCAGCAGATCTCCGGTCTTCCCCATGTGATCGCCGAAAGTTAATAATTATTACAAATGTTTTCAGGAGATCGACTGACAATTTTCGTCGCACTGAGACTTCGAAATTGCTTCACTGCCTTATGGAATTTAAGTTAAGCTCAATTTAATCAGGATAGAACAGTATTGAACTGTGTGAATGTGATAAGCCTGCTTTGTGAATGAAAATTCCCTTAACATATGCATGTTTTCCTATCCTGATCAGTGAAGCTAAATCAGGCCGGTGTGAGAGAGGTTTTTAAATTTTTTGAATACCACAAAAAAATATTAAACAGTAAAGAACAGCCAGAAGTCATATTGTACCATCTCCACATAGCAGATGTTGGAGGGTAACCTGAATATCCCACAATTGCTTTGTGCAAGATTTTAGAATGTTAGAAGGAATCTTTTTTGGCAGTATAAATATCTCAAAGCCAGGTGAAGCGCTCAGAACTTGAAATCATGGGACTGGCCATTATTTGCGGCCACACTATGAAGGAAACATCCCTGAATTTCGAGCAAGAAAGACTCAGTTGTGGGATTAGCCATTGCTCGTAGTCACACCACGAAGAGAACTTCATTTCAATTGATCAAGAAGGACTGATTGGCTCACAATAATACTTTAGGTAGAAGGCGCGTTTTCCTGCGTGTGTGTGCACACAAACATTTTCGTTGGCTGAGGCTGGAAGAGATTTTCTGCCTTCCTTCCCACATCATATCATTAAAATTTGCCCAAGCACGAAGTGGTTAAACTAGTTTATAAAATTATTACTGGCCAGAACTCACAAGGTCTGCTGCAATTGGCTGGCAAGGTCCCTACACTGCCAGATCCAGCTACGTTTTGGGAAGTAAAGTCAGAACACACTTACTGCCGCTCGTGAGTACACTTGCTTTATGGGCACCTTTGAGAAAGCACTTCACTTTAGGCAGCGGCAAAGACATCTGTCCCTGGCTTAGAGGAGAGTACAGAGGTCGAGTTGGACTCAGAATTTCGAGCTGCCACTCGAGTGTCTTCTACACTTATTACGCCTAAAAGTAGTAAGTATGAGCCATCGATGCTGTCACTGCGCTGAGGAAGACGTGAAGCTATTTAGGGTACATCCAATTTAATTCTGCAGCTAAAAAATAGGCACCCAGTTAGTTGCACCTGTCGTATATTTTGGTGAATCTATTGGTGGTTTTCCTGGGATCTTTCTTCAAATCACTAATCACTTTCACAGTCACTGGGCGTATCTGTCACGTAGCTTCACAGTATGCTTTCTTGTGTTTACTCACCAGTGCCAAAGATATAGTTCATGGTTACATCCTTGTGACAGTTTAATAAGTGTTTCTATGGTTGCTTCAGTGGGTAGATAATTTTCTTTGATGTCTTGTGATAACAGGTCAAATTGTTATAGTGATCGTAGTTTCCTTTGGAAGCTAGATAAATCCCTTCATAAATGTGAAGTGTGCTACCTGTACTTTTATGCTTAACTGGGCAACCTCTAGAAGTCTTCATTCAACAAGACGTTATCCGTTGTGTGACATCGTTTCTCTTAAATTTGCAGGATTTTTCGGGCAGCTTTCCTGCCCTCTAGTTCAGCGGGCTTTGAATTTATGGTATCTTAGGGGGAGGTCAAATAGTCAACCGACATCTCACACACTCCACTATATCATATTCACTTCACGGAAATCCTCATTTGTGTTTTGAAGATGACAGCACAGCAAGTTGCATCTTTTTAAATATGACTTCATAAGTACTGCATATGTTAACTTATATTGTTTCATGCGGATGCTTGGCTCTTTGCCAGTTAATACAGGATTTATGTCTTGTGAATCTGCTGGTTATAACTGTCTATTACACGATATTGCTTCTTTAGCAGCTTGTGCTACTGTCACTTTCAGTTTCAGCAACCTTCAAACATCGCGTGCACATAAATACATGGTATCACAGATAAATAACCTTGTTGGGTGATACAACAGTTACATCACTTCATTTCGTTCATTTGCAGACGTTGCTTGAAACAGGCCCCATGATATATTTATATTTATTTGTCGTATAGTTTTTAAGCACAATATTTAATATAATTAAAACAATATCACTGTAATTTACAAACAGACATCTAAATCTTTAATACATCTGCGGAAAAAAGTCGCAGCATCAAGAAGGTGTTGTGCGACAAAAATGAAAGTTATTGAGCTTATTTCTACATCTGAAAGATGATGTCTATTCCAGATTCACGCCAATAGTAGCGTGACTATGAGGATGCAAATCAGTTTTGTTTCCAGTACATGCTGTAACGGTCGTGAGCGTTATTTACCTTTGAGGTTGGACGTAGAGAGGCGATGTTAGTCAAGAATGCATTTAAGGCGACAAAGACGCCATTATCAATGCTTCACTTAGTTTGAACGACGTCGTGTAGTAGGACTGCGAGAAGCTGGATGTTCCTTCTGCGATACTGTAGAAAGACTTGGTAGGAATGTAGCCACTGTACATATTTGCTGGCAGCAGTGGTCACGAAAAAACGGTTCAAATGGATCTGAGCACTTCTGAGGTCATCAGTCCCCTAGAACTTAGAACTACTTAAACCTAATTACCCTAAGGACATCACACACATCCATGCCCGAGGCAGGGTTCGAACCTACGACCGTAGCGGTCGCTCCGTTCCAAACTATGTAGTGCCTAGAACCGCTCGGCCACCCCGGCCGGCAGTGGTCACGAAAATGTACGATTGTGAGAAGGCAAGGTTCCAGACGTCCACGTGGCACTACCAAGACAGGGAAGACCATCATGTTCAGTGTATGGCTTTGGCACATCGTACTGCATCTGCAACAGCAATCTGTGGAGGAGTTGGCATCACTGTGACACAGCGTTCTGTTTCAAATCGGTAACTGCAAGGACAGCTTCGAGCCAAAAGCCCTGTAGCGTGCATTCCAGTGACCCAAAAGCACCGCCATTTGCGACTTCAGTGGTGTCAAGAGAGCTCATTGGAGGCCAGGGTGGAGGCCTGTTGTTTTTCTGAGGAAAGCTGGTTTAATCTCGATATCAGTGATGGCCGTGCGTTGGTTAGAAGGAGGCAGTTTGAGGGCTTGCAGCCAACATGTCTGTTTGCTAAACACACTGGACCTACGCCTGGAGTTATCGTCTGAGGTGCAATCGATTTCGTATGACAGCAGGAACACTCTCTTCGTTATCCCAAGCACCCTGACTGCAAATTTGTACGTCAGTCTGGTGATTCGACCTGTTGTGCTGCCCCTCATGAACAGCATTCCAAAGGGTGTTTTCCAACACGATAACGCTCGCCCACAAACTACTATTGTAACCTAACATGTTCTACATTGTGTCGTCATGTTGCCTTGGCTCCCTTGATCGCCAAATCTGTCTCCAGTTGAGCACATAATGTGACATCATCGGACGATGACTATACCATCATACACGAACAGCATTAAATTGTACTGACCGACCAAATGTAACAGGCATGGACTTCCATCCAACAAACTGGCAACCGGATCCTGTACAACACAATGCATGCACGTTTGCATGCTTGCATTCAGCACTCTGCCGGTAATACCGGTTATTAATGTACCAGCGTTTCACGTTTGCAATAGGTCACCTCGTGCTGAAGTTAACCTGTGATCTTGCAATGGTAATCACTTAAATATGTTACCTAGACAAATGTATTCGCGACATTTCATTATTCTACATTACCTACCTTTGGTACTGCGATTTTTATTTCCATCAATATATAATCATTTGTGTCGTTTGTTGCTATCAGGAAATCGTCGAAAGTACCACGACAGGACCTGTTGGGACATTCTGTAACTATGTGACGAACGGTTTACCTGGCTGCTCCACACTCGAAATTTGGAGATGGAGCCTTATCCAATCTACGAAGAGAGAGTATGCTTCTGCCATGACTGGAGAGTATTCTGTTAGATATTGTCCATGTTCTGTGTGACTGGTCAAAGGCAGGGGTTTATTTTTTGTGCAGGTCAAGTTCTGGCCGTGTAGAGGGCAAACATGCGCCCAGTCTCGTTCCCATGAGTCTGTTAATTTGAAACACTACGTGTGCAGTTCCGTTAGCGCTGTCACTATCTTCACATATGAGTGCTTCAGTCCTTGAAATATCGTTTTTATCACAGCTGTTGGTACCGATAGACAAAGATAACCATGACCCACAGAAAACAGCACCCAACGTTCTTGATTCACACAAATGTTACATCAGTATCATTACTGGATTGTCGGTAAGGAAGTTAAAATAAAGTCCTTGCACAAGATGGTGTAGCTTCTTATATTCTCCCTGTTCGCTTCTAATATTCACGTGTCTGGCCACGCAACTTTCCGTTTCGTGCCTTAAATACTATATTATTCGCCCGTCTTTATTCCGCTTATTTTCTTCTCTTGCCCTTTTTTCCTCATATTCCTGTTCTCTTAGTGTCGCTCCTGCTCTCTTCTTGTACTCTAACGTAATTTAGGTGACCATCATTTGCATACGCAACTGAATTTCTTCAGTTTTCCAAGCCTCGCTTTCAGTACCTTTATTGCAACTCAAAATTTGATTACAAGTCTAAGATTCCGAGCTACACGGTTGAGCATTTCCTCTGACCTTCAATCAAAATCGGACATCAAGTCTAGAATATCAAAAGACCAAAGAGGTGGCGTGGTGATTAGGAACGGAATCGATGGAGTTACAGTAGGAGCGAGTAACCCGAGGTAGAATAAAAGACCTTATTTGTCGTTTGGTATCATGACTAGAGGGACCGTTGATTTCAGGGTCACCCTTGTAGTTTGGCCACGTCTGACGACAAATATCGTCTGTAGCATAGTGGTCAGACGATCTCGGACAAGTCAAAAACTGGACAATAACTTATAGCCACTAGCACCTCTATTCGTTTCGTAGTAGTAGAAGTAGTTGTTGTTTTTGATCTTTTTAAATAAAGTATCAGAAATACATAATTAATACATTATTTAATACTATCCAGGGAAGTGTAATCTGTACGGCCTATTTTAGCTTTTCAGATAGTAGGCTGTAATTATGAAGGATAAAAAAAATACTCACATCCCAACACCCTATGCTCCTGTTGTACGCCCAGTCACTGCTGGCCATGCCTTTCAGAATGTATCCAAAGCAAATTAACGACAAAAAGAAAATTTTGTCTAAATTTGTGGTCTTCTTGTAAAACTTACACACAACAAAACGCGGCTGTAGGAGGTGGGTTTGGAGACTAAATGCAACCCAGTTAACTTCTATTCAAGCTGCACTTTGTAGTGAATCCTGGTAAGATGTATGCACCAGCTGTGGGTGTCACCTGTCTCTCGGAAGTAGAAACAAACTTTTAATGTGATGGAACGGTGCAGCAGGGTGGACCGACCGATAGATTTGCGCTGTGCGAAGCCAGTGAGGTCAATGACAAGGAAAACTGCAAACCTCTAACCAGAAGGGAGCTGGAGATCTACCAGCAGAACATCACTTAAGCCACAGAAGATAAGACGATGGAACAGATGAGGGCAAACGAGTGTAAGACTTCACTGTGGCAGTCTCCGCGAGGAGTTTCAGACAATCCGGCGCCGAGCAAAGGCAACTCCGAAGGTTTCTCAACCGTATCAACCGTACATTTGGCCGTGTCAGATCAAAAGGACAGTATCGGCGAATGCTGCACCACGTCGATCAGGATGTTAAAGACCCTCAGTTTGAGGATGTGCTTTCTGTCGTGGGATCCCCAAGAAATTGACATTTTAGTAGAGATCCAGACTAATAGTTGCTTCAAAACGTACTGGTTAATGGAGTTTTTAGTTGGTGCCTTTTTGTGTTTGTTTAAAATTTATACAGTATAAAGTACTGATATGCTATTTCTTGTTTAGTATTTGTTGAAAAGCTTCACCCACTGTTAGTGTTAATGATGTCAGTACTGTGCCCACATTTGAGCGTCAATGTTTGTTTTCTTTCAATACTAGAGCGTGTTTTTATAAATAATTTTTATTTTACTAAGTGCACAAAACAGATAAGCAGAAATGCTCTTACTCCTGGCATTCTGCAAATGCCCAGGAGTAAGGACATTTCTGCTTATGCTGATAATCTCTGGGGTAAAAACAATAATTCATCCATGCTAATAAGGGCACATGATTTCGATGTGTTATATATTGTTATAACTTGTGTAGTGTTCTTTAGTTCATCGCTGTACATTTTGACATTTGCTATAACTTTTTTGTTTTGTTTTATCGATGTAAAGAACCCAATAACTGAAGAAATAGAATATCATCTTTTCCAATCAAAGGCAAAGTAATTTTCACTTCTTATATGGTTTTAGTTAACAAGAGAACCAATACCATATAATGCCTGTGCAGCTCACAAAGGACGTGGATGTATATAAATATAGTTTAATAGCCCCCTGAATCCCATCCACTGTGTTCCGTGTTCACACAGCTTTTCAATTTATTTTTTTCATTGTTCCATTTGTGTTACAGGTTAAGAATATATTAGCAATCATTCCAGTCATTTTGAATGCACTCACAGCAGATGACATTTTAATTTTCCTGTGTGCACATCTACGGTATATAATAGATAAACGTGTTCAGTCATAGCTTTGTGTTACACGACACCCATTACATGCAAAACTTAACGCACACAGTAAGGTATGGAACTTACATATCACTTCTGCGAGGCCTAAAGGCAGGAGAATCAGCAATGACCAACGGCATGAGAATGAAAAAGGCTATGGAAACCATTGCATTAATGCCATATAACATGTATCCACAGGACAGGTGTCCTGTAATTGGAAAAGTGTCATGATGACCTCTCCTCGAGGGGACTGCCAAGGTGGAGGTGGCCATGAGGAAAAGATTGAATGACCAATGAAAGGATAACTTCCAACGAGTCGGGGGGTGGAATGTTATAAGTTTGAATGTGGTAGGAAAGATAGAAACTCTGAAAAGGGAAATGATAAGGCTCAGTCTAGATATAGTGGGGATCAGTGAAGTCAGTTAATAGAAATGGAAAGAAAACAAAGATTTCTGGTCAGGTGAGTATAAAGTAATATCAACAGCAGCAGAAAATGGTGTAACGGGAGTACGGTTCGCTGTGAATATGAAGGTAGGACAAAGAGTGTGTTACTGTGTATAGTTCATAGGTTTTTTTCTCATAAGAAACAACAGCAAACCAATCCGATAACGATAGTTCGGATACACACGCCGACATCGCAAACAGAAGATGAAGAGGTAGAGTAAGTATATCGGGATACTAAGCGGGTAATTCATTACATAAAAGAAGATGAAAATCTAATAGCCATCGGGGACTGGAATGTTGTTGTATGAGGAAGGAGCAGGAGAATATGGTCTTAGGACAAGGAATGAAAGAGGAGAAATACTATTTGAGCTCTGCAATAAATTTCACATAGTAATAGCTAATACTCTGCTCAAGAATCAGAAGAGGTGGAGGAAAAGGCCGGACAATACTGGAATATTTCTTTTAGATTACAACATGGTCAGTCAGAGTTTCCAAAATCAGATACCGGATTGTAAGGCGCACTCAGGAACAGATATAGACTCAGATCAAATTTGGTGATGATGAAGAGCAAGCTGAAGTTTAAGAGACTAGTCAGACAGAATCAATGCGCAACAAAGTGCGACACGGAAGTACTAAGAAATGAAGAGATACGTTTGAAGTTGGTCATGCGTATAAATGCTGCGATAGGGAATAGTTCAGTAGGCAATTCAGCTGAAGAGAAATTGGCATCTCTAAAGACGGCAAGTTGGAAAGAAAAAAATAGGTACAAAGAAGTTAAATCCCAAGAAAACATGGTAACAGAAGAAAAACGTCAACTGATCGACAAAAAAAGGAGGTACAAAAATTTTCAGGGAAGTTCAGGACCACCGAAATACAAGTCACTGAGGAATGAAGTAAACAGGAAGTGCAGGGAAGCTAAGGCGAAATGGCTGCATAAAAATGTGAAGAAGATATTATTGCTCAGCATGTAGAAAAGTCAAAACAACTTTCGGTGGAATTAAAAGCAAGAGTGGTAACATTAAGAGTGAAATAAGAATTTCACTCTTAAATGCAAAGAAGAGAGCTGATAGATGGAAAGAGTACACTAAAGGCCTCTATGAGGGGGAAGACTTGTATGATGATCTGATAGAAGAAGAAACAGGAGAATATATAGAAGAGACACGGCATGTAGCATTAGTCCTACAATTTAAAAGAGCTTTGGAGGACTTAATATTGAATGAAGCTGAAGGGATGGATAACACTCCATCAAAATTTTTAAAATCATTCGGGGAAATGCCAACTATTCACGCCAGTGTGCTAAATACATCAGTGTTGTGATACGCCACCTAACTTTCGGTTAAACATCATCCACATAATTCCTAAGATTGCAAGAGGTGACAAGTACGAGAATTATCGGATAATCGGCTTAACAGCTCATGCATTCAGTTTGCCGACAAGATTAATATAAAGAAGAATGGAGAAGAAAATTGAGTGTAACTTAGATGACGATCAGTTTAGCTTCAGGAGAGGAAAAGGCACCAGAGAAGCTGTTCGGAAGTTGCGGTTGATAACGGAAGGAAGATTAAAGAAAATTCAAGACATGTCCACAGGATCTGTCGACTTAGAAAAAGCGTTTGCCTATATCAGATGGTGCAAGAAGTTCGAAATTCTGAGATGAATATTTATAATGTATAGGGAAAGACAGGTAATACACAACATGTGCAGAAACCAAGAGGGAACAATGAGAATGGATGACCAAGAACGAAATGTTCGGATTAAAAAGGGTTTAAGACAGGGATGTAGTCTTTCGCCCCTACTGTTCAATCTATATACTAACGAAGCAATGACGGAAGTAAAAGAGAGGTTCAAGGTTGGAGTGAAAATTCAAGGTGAAACGATATCAATGATAAGACTCTAATGACACTGCTACACTGACTGAAAGTGAAGAAGAATTACAGGACGTGTTGTATGGAATGAACCGTGGAATGGATACAGAAAATTGATTGAGGGTAGATCGAAGAAAGATGAATGTAATGAGAAGTAGCAGAAATGAGAACAGAGGGAAACTTAACACCAGGATTGGTCGCGAAGTAGAAGAGGTTAGGGAACTCTCCTAGCTCGGCAGTAAAATAAACCACGACGGACGGAGCAATGTTGGCCTTAAAAAGCAGACTAGCACGGACAAAATGGGCATTCCTAGGCAAGAGAAGTCTACTAGTATCAAACATAGGCCTTAATTTGATGAAAAACTTTTTGAGAATATAGGTTTGGAGCACAGTATTATATGGCAGTGAAACATGGACTGTGGGAAAACCGGAACAGAAGAGACTCGAAGGATTTGAGATGTTGTGCTGCAGAAGAATGTTGAAAATTAGGTGGACTGATAAGGTTACGTTCAGATGGTTCAAATGGCTCTAAGCACTATGGGACTTAACATCTGAGGTCATCAGTCCCCTACAACTTGGAACTACTTAAACCTAACTAACCTAAGGACATCACACACATCCATCCCCGAGGCAGGATTCGAGCCTGCGACAGTAGCGGTAGCGCGATTCCAGACTGTAGCGCCTAGAACCGCTCGGCCACACCGGCCGGCATCAGGTTAGGGATGAGGAGATTCTCCGCAAAATCGGTGAGGAAAGGAATATGTTGAAAACACTGACAAGAAGAAGAGACTGGAAGCCAGGACTTCTGTTAAGACATCACGGAATAACTTTCATGGTGTTAGAGGGAGTTGTGGAGGTTAAAAACGGTAGAGGAAGACAGAGATTGGAATACATCCAGCAGATAACTGACGACGTAGCTTGCTACTCTGTGATGAAGAGGTAAGCATAGGAGAGGGATTTTGGCGGGCCACACCAAACCAGTCACACGACTGATAAGACTGATGAATCAGATGTGGCTGTGGCATATTTATGTTAAATAATCTTCGATAATGCCTAGTATCCGTATTCAAAATCATTATTTCAAAAGCTAGTAATGCAAACTTATTGTAGCCCCAATAAATATGCCACTTATATGTAATGCATAATGTATCATCAGATTATTATTGTGCGCCTACGCACATTTCATATTACTTACTTTGTGTGTTCATTTCAGTATTTGTATCCATTTCAGATTGTTATTTTACTGTCTGATCACGATTTCGTCACCCAATTGAGAGCCAGAAAGAGACATATGTCATTGATAGGAAGATCAAACGGAATAAAACTTAAACCAAAACAATAAGTGAACTAAAACTGTCATATTTTCTGATTGATACCTGACCACACCACGTGGCAGCAATCGCGCTGCTGTTATTTTAGAGCCACGGTGATTAATTTCAGCACGTTATGTTGTCCACATATCTGCACTACTGAATACATTTGGGATATCATTAAGCGTCGTGCTAGAGTTCAGAAATAATTTGCCTGATATCGACGGGAACCATATAACTTCTGCGTTTGCAGGAGGTACCGCCTCTCCCGTGTGCCAACGCTTGTAGAAGTTGCGCTATAATAAATATAATTATTCTTCGTGCCCAGTTATACAGCAACGTATGAATGGTTATTCTATTTGGCACTAAAATCTTCCAATAAGTCTTCAATTTTATGTAAAATGTAGGTATTTTACAGTTGTGTTCTGTGTAAAAGTTCATGTCAGTTGCTGAGGACTCACGATATCACAGTAAACTGAATGTTTCCAGCATCGTCCTTGTGATGCTTAGTTTACGATATTACAGTTGTAACTAAAATTTCTATAAGTTATTCCTATGAGCAGAAAAAGAGTGAAAATTAATGTGTTGTGACGATGGGTGCTTTGAACAGGAGTTTTCAAGAGACCTATCAACACAAATTAACAGTGTTCATCTTGGATATTAATAACCGCTCCAGCTATATGTCGTCCTTCATTACTGGATCACTATCGGTTTCACTAAAAGCTACATCTTCAGGTGAACATATAACTAAAACATTAGAGCGTTTTAGCTCGGAATCTTTTTACGCAGCATTCGTTGTCCGTCAAAACAAAAAACCGCTAAAACACGATATGTCATAGAATAAAAGTAGCCAGATTCTAATATAGCTGATGGGTCCGCTACGGAACCGCGTACAGGGGGCGCGGCCGCGTGCTCTGTGATACTCAGTATGGCGGACCCAAACGCTGTATTGGAATGTGGCTATTTTTATTCTATGACATACCGTAGTTTAGCGGTGTTTTGTTTTGACGGACAACGAATGTTGGGTAAAACGATTTCGAGCTATTCCGCTCTAATGATTTAGTCATACGTTCACGTGAGGCTGTGGCTTTTAGTGCCACGAAACCGCTAGTGATCAAATAATAAAGGCGTGCATACAGATGAAACTGTTATTAATACCCAAGAAGTCCACTCATGACTATCGTTGCTCCACCTACAAGGTTGTCTGCAGTATTAACAGTGTGTCTACTACTCAAATTAGAACAGTTAATTTATATGAGGGGCCAATTTAGGTTGAAAAAATGCAGAATTAGTTGTGGGACATCGTGGAATATTCTGGTTTCAGCCCCTATAGTTCCATGAAGTTCCGATATGCTACGGCGCTACACGTAGCCTTCAATATGGCGTCTGAGTTTCAAGCAGAGAGCTGTCATTGAGTTTCTTTTAGCGGAAAAACAAATTATCGTAGACATTCATAGGTGCTTGCAGAATGTCCTCGGAGACTTGGCAGTGAGCAAAAGCACGGTGGGTCTTTGGGAGAGGTATCTGTCATCATCGCAACCAGATAGCGCAGGTCTGTCCTATCTCCCACGTGGCAGCCGACACACATACCTGTGACTTCTTCAGTGCCGGAACGTGCGGACGCTCTCGTTTGAGGTGATCGACGAATCGCAGTCAAACGCGTCGCTGCACGACTGGACGTCTCTGTTGGTAGTGCGGACACACTCGTCCGCCAGTTGGGGTACTGAAAGGTGTTTGCCGTCTGGGTCCTCCGCAGAACACCGTAATGAGCAGCGGAGGACACTCTGAGAGGAATTTCTTATGCGTAACGAGGCTGATCGCGACAATTTTTTGTCGAAAATGGGCACAGGCGCTGAAAAATGGGTTCGATCCACGGAATGACACAACACCATCTGTCCTCCAAGGAAAAAGTTCAAAGACGCACCCTCAGCCGGTACAGTCATGGCGACGGTCTTCTAGGATTCTGAAGGGATTATTCTGTCTGATGGCATCCATCATGGTGTAGCGATCAACTCTGAAATGTATTGTGCTACCCTCAGAATATTGAAGAAACAACTTCACCTCGTTCGCGCCTCAAAATTGCAAACGAACTTCTTCTCCGCGACAACGCAAGGCCTCACGTAAGTCTGATCACCCGAGAGAAGCTCATAGAACTTCATTTGACCGTTCCTCGTCCACCCAGAAGCCCGGATCTCACACGTTCCGACTTCCATGTTTTTGGTCCAATGAAGTATACACTCCGCAGAAGGTGATGGCGAGGTTGTCGATGCAGCAAGACGTTGACTCCAACATCGACCAGTAGAGTGGTTACCACGCTGGCATACAGGCCCTCCCAGTAAAGACCCGTAAGGCCGTTGCATTCGACGGAGATTGTCTTGAAAAATATGATTTTGAAACCAAAAAAGTGTGAAATAATGTGGTGCATTGGAATCCTGAGTGAAACCAACCCACTTTCAGAAAAAAGGTCTTGCGTTATTTACTAAATGGCCCTCGTAACTCTGGCTGAAGTTAAATTGGAGCGTTGAAATAATTATTTCGCCAAACGGACTTGATATTACAAAGTTATCAAGATGTGGATCTCCAGTAGTATGCGTGATACTAATTAATAATTATAAGAAATCATGATGTAAACAGAAAGCTTAAAGTTTTCTAACAATCTTTATGTGAATGTGCTAGATGCAAAGTTTTTAAGTAACTTTAAAAGGTTTTATGAAGATAATCGTTAAAAAAAGCGATGGCAATTTCTTAAATAATATCTCACACGATGAAAGCTGTCATGTGAAGAATGTTTCTATTTTGACGCTGTCGAGATGCAAGTCGTAAATAAAGAATACGTGAGTAAAAACATATTTGAATAATAGAATTTATAATCGGATATTACTATTACTGGAACATAATTAGTTTGAGAAACAAATGTTCGATACACAATTATCTTCATTTCAGGGGACACTTACCTTCCTTATTAAAACATCAAATCGTAGGTTTTGAATTGAAAGGTTTACATCAGAAGATGTCGGGAGTGATCATCTAATTAATCGGCAGTAAAAAATTTATTTCGTGATCTAGATAACAAGGACACTGTAACATACTTAATGGTCGGGGATTAGTTACGGAAATTATTTGCTTCATTCATAATCTTTTAACTTACTCTGAGAGGTGATAATCATCACACTTGTGCTACTGTTCAAGCAAGCAAACGTAAATCATTTAAACGTTGGAGGCGTATGATGACCTACGTCTGTGAATTTAAAAGTTGGTAGCAGGTAAACAGAGGAGTATCAATGTATGTATGGAATGTACTGAATAAGACGTACTTTTAAACAGTGACCGTTTTGTTGTTATTGGTTGCAATATATATGAATACTGCCTAACGACTGATAGTCGTATGGTTAACTGTAAAGACAGATTATCATTAACTTTGTTTCTTGCCGCCTGAAATTCGAATAAGGGGACAACGGAAAGACATGATTGGATTGGTGAAGTTAGTTACGCTAAGCACCGCCTCGACAGCGGCTACATCCTAGGAGACGGTGACGCCGGCGTTCTCGGAGATCCAGTCGAGGTAGTGAGAGACCTTGGTGAAGACCTCTGGGTAGCTGTTCTCACAGCCCGTGTCCGAGCCGAAGGACACGATGCCCACTTGCGTCCAGACGCCATCGGACGCCTTGTACACCAGCGCGCCACCACTGTCGCCCTGCAACCATTAATAGTAAGTTGTGATTCAGATGTGGAGCTGCAGACTAAAGACGTTACTTGTAATGAATCGAAGACAATGAAAAGAGCAAACACTGTCGATAAGGTAGAAAATTTTAGTGACGGAGGTAAAATCACAAAGAGAGTCCCATAGGATTCAATTTTGAGTCCACTCCTATTCCTTTTATATGGGAACGACCTTTCAATTAACATTCAAGAAGCGAAACAGATACTTTTTGTAGATGATGTTAGTATTCTAATAAATACCATTAGGGAGAAAACAACAGAAAGTTCGTAAATCATATTCTACAAAGAATGAAAATGGACTCCCCCTAAATGTTGAAAGAACACAGTAGATTCAGTTCTGTAGAACAAACAGAGTCATACCAACAACTGATGTCGCACATGATCAGGAGTCAGCAAGTACGTTAGAATGTTCCAAATTTTTAGATGCATATTAATGAGAAACTGAACAGGAAAAAGCATATTATTGAGCTTCTCAAACAATTAAGTTCAGCTGCTTTGCTCTTCGTATAATTGCTAATCTTGGAAACAAATGTAGCAGACTTCTGAAAAATTTTGCAATTTTTTGCACTTAATAATGTCGCACGGAATAATTTTCTGGGGTTACTCCCCAATTGGAAAGGAAGTATTGATTGCTCAAAAGCGAGCAGTTAGAATAGCATGCGATGTTTACGCACGAACGTCAAATGGGTACCGCTTCAAGGAGCTAGGCATTTTAACTGCGCCGTCAAAGTAGATATTTTGGCTGATGAAATTCGTCATAAACGATCCATCATAGTTTGAGGAGAACAGTGATGTATACAATACTAAAGGGAAAAGTGACCAATGTGAAACTACAATTTTCAACCTTGACCACAAGTTCAGTTTTCAGCATTGACCATAAGTTCTCAATCGGGTTGAGGCTGGGACTGTTGCAGTTCAAGCCGGCATAATAATGCGATGGTCAGCGAACCATTTCTTATTGATTCCAGCATTGTGATAAGGCCCACTGTCTTGCTGAAAGATGCACTGATCCTTGTTATCTTCAGACAAATCACAAACAGAGGGCAAAAATGTCAGCAATGAGACTTCTTGGTACTGTTTGTCGTTAATGTTGCCCTGTACCGCTTGCAGACTCCCGATTCCATATCTTACCATGCATCTCCACACCATGACAATGGTGAGACGCTTCACAGTGGCAGTGGTGCACTCAGGCAGGATGTCTTCGTCTGGTCGAAGACGAATGGAAATTACATCGATTCCTAAGACGTGCTTTTGCATAAAACCGTTTTGTGCATAAGCTTTAAGTCGCCGACTCTCAGAAGTTTTACTGCGGTCTATAATGCCCCTGTTTCAACATGTTCCTTTACCACTCATACTGTACTCTTAACGCTTTCCATGCAACTTCTTTGTAATGTTTTCCCCCCTTCTGAACGTGAATCCCTAATTGAAGGTGTGGACGGGGTTGCTTAGTCTCGCATTATTCTTCTGGTCAACAGATGGTAATAATGTTGGCAATCTGGCTTACCAGTTTATTTGCTCCTTCGTGTACGTTACTCAGTGCTTTGCGCTGGCTGGTGGCACACTGTGTCTTGTACTTTGAATCGCCGCGCTCGGGGTCGCAGCACAAGATGTAAGTGTCCTGGTGTTCATCCCATTTTTCTTTACCCAGGCAGTCATCCGTTGTATTGTTTAGTGTTGCTATGACACTGACGTGTTTTATCGCACCTAGACCGATCGCTACTCTCCAAAAATGTTATATGGTAGGGGAAGGTGTCCCATTTTCGGATGAGACGATAGTTCCGGATATGTGGATATTTGCTCCCTGAACAGTGCTGCAGATGCGGAAACTAGGTGAAATCCTTGTGCTTCCGCCATTTTAGTGACCTATGTTCACAGTTGATTTTTTCTTAATATTTTACACTTGAATATCATATTTTGTAGGCACAGCTTAAGCATGGTAAGTAGTTTCATATGTAAACGTTTTTTTAAATTACCGCTACCAGTCACAAACTTCATCAACTATTGTATTACTTATTTATTTAGCGACATGTAGCGAGGTAAACCTCATCTTCAGGCTAAATCGCATTACAAAAACAACTTTAAAATAAGGCCATACAGATGTTACATAGTCTTTTGGTGAATGCTGTGGTCATCCCGTGGAAGAAGAGAAAACTTAGTAAGGGGTGATGTTTGCACAAAAATGTTTTGTAACAGTCGCTCAATTTCTTCTTTTGGTGTGGCAGAGTTGTAGTGATGCGCTCGGGTGCCTCCATTTCCGTGCCTCTCCTAGTCACTGTTCACAAATTGTCACAAACATAACAGTAACTTGGAAACACGATCACAAACAGTTCTATAGTGCAGTGGACAAGATGGCGGTCGAAATACAGCTGGTTTCGATTTGACTATCGAGTTTTCGATCTATGTAGTGTCAGATGTTTACCTGTCTTCTGCACGTCTTGTTATCGTATTACACTTGTAGGTTGACGAAATACACTACAGACTGAGCACTTGTTACAATATTATTGAACACATCATAATATAAACTATTTATTTTACGTATTTCCAAGCCATTGCTGGGGATAGAGCCAAACGACTATGTCACTACCATATCAATCACTTGGAAACACGATCACAAACATATCTGTAGTGCAGTGGACAATATGGCGGTCGAAATACTGCTTGTTTCGATTTGACTATCTATTTGATGATCTACGTGGTGCCAGATGTTTACATGCCTTCTGCACGTCTTTTTATCGTATTACAGATGTAGGTTGACGAAATACATTACAAATTGAGCACCTGTTACAACAATATTATTGAACACATCATGATATAAACTAATTTAATTTACTTATTTGTAAGCTATTGCTGGGGATAGAGTCAAACGACTGTCATGTTATGTATCTTTTATTCTAGGAGTACTGTAGGGAAATTGGAAAAGAAATGTGAATTTTTGAAGTCTGTCATTTCATTCAGGATCTCGTTATTCCCCATGTGGCCGTGGATGAATATTTCCATTTCTTACAAGATTTCAATTTTCCAGCTCTTTTCTAGTTATGCAGTATTTTGAGATCATTGTTTATTGTAACACTGTGTCCTGTTTCGTTTATATGTTTCTCTATAGCCGCGATCCCCCATGAAGATATCTTCCACAGATGAGGACGAAACAATGGTATTTAAGGTGAAATCCATTCGACCACCGCATAGCAGCCCGGAATATTATATTAATTATTAGAAACCTATACGACTAAAAACTGTTCGCTTCAATTAGAGAAACATCTGTGGAAAAATATATGATTACTCAGTTTTTATTACGTGATTTTTGACTGGAACGCAAGTAAAATAAAATAGATATGATTTTTTTGTGTATGGCCTTTGTTACAACTGCAAATATACCTCCACTGACTGTAAACGGTATCTGTGACAATGTTTTTATGAAACAGAAATAGCTGTTCAGACCAGTAGAAACCCAACTTTGTTACTTACACTGCAGGGACTGCCATCAGGATTGCCGAGAGCACAAATGACGTCATCATCGATAGCGCCAGGATATAATTCAGAACACTCGCTGTTGGATATGACGACCATGTCGACATATTTCAGTGTTGTACTTACTGTCGATGAATCTGAAACAGAAATGTACATATTTCTCATTCCATGAAAGGAAGTCTCCTTGTTGCGAAACGCCTCGTTACCATCTTTAAAAAATATTTGGACTGTGTTAAGGACACTATGAGTAGAAATGTTCAAAGTTGAATTCGAAGTTCCTCGAGATGACACTAAACTTTTATTTTGTGTACTTTAACTAAGTAGTTTCCTAATATATCGACGCTATACGTAACAAACCCATAATTTCCTTCCTGCCTTTCTTCCTTTCTTCTTTGTCCTTTTCAATGAGTGGGTGTTAGTCCGTTTGTAAACCAAATGAAAATGACAGAACTGCTCTCTGGATCTCTTCATTGGCCATTCTATACTTCGTCTTCCGGTTTAGTTATAATGTAATACTTGGCATACCAGTCGTTCAAGCGGCATCCTTTTAATATCGTCTGTCCTGTATCTTCTTCACTTCTTTATGTTAATCCAGAAACTGATCTCGGCCACTTCAATTCTTTACTCCTTTCCTTCTCTTAGAATCCAATTTTTACTACAATACAGTATATAAGAACAGGTTTAGCCATCACGTTGTGATGTCTTAGCGTTTCCTCTTTCCGTATAGCTCTGAGAAGGTGGCTCCTTATACAACCATTAATAGCATTACGCAGGGGTTATCACACCTAATGGCATAGGGTTGAACAAACACGATACTATAATCAAATAAGCCTATTAAACATGGACTTTAAGACGCATACCTGTAGAGCTATGAACAATTCTTCATACTGTCAAACAAATCTCTTCTGCTGAACAAGTGCACATAGCTCTCAAGGTGTGCATTTTAGAGTCTCAGTTTACTAGACTTTACTAGAGAATTTTTTCTTGTTTTGGTCCATACTGACATCTCCCGAAATATGGAAGGAAAAGAGTTTGCAGTAGAAGAGGTTTGTTTCACAGTATCTAAAATGATGTAGTGCTCATATCTCTTCAGATATGAATTTTAGAGCCCATGTTTACTATACTAATTTGCTTCTAATATCGTGTACTTCCAACTGCATGCGTTTTCGCCGTTAATTATGGTACGCTCTGTATTTGTATACGTTTTGAACCACATGTCAATTAGTTTTGTGTATTGATATAACTGTCTCGAGCCATTTAAACTAATTTGCCTGCTCTAATATCTTCTTGTTTATCACTATTTTTGCTTTTGTTACGAGTATATCTTCCACTGCCATTACTTTCGTTTTGTTTACCGATCTATTCGTTCGATAAGTTTGTAAAATGATACACAGTTCACTTACATTGCCTTATGAAGCGCTTTCACTGTCAACTTGGAGAACCTGTTGTCCGCAAATAAAATTGTGATAGTAAATTTGTTCCTGTTCCCCAAATTTGCAGGTAAGAACTAGCCAGTAAGTATTTCCCAAAATTTCATCCTTTCTGCCTTATCTCAGGCCTTGCCATAGTCAAGGAAGAGCAAGCACTAAATATCATATAGCAACTGCACAACTCCCTTTTTGAGAGCCTTATTGAACTCTCCTCTTTTTTCTGTTACTTGTTTTAGAACAAATGTTGCTTCCGCAGAGGAGCTGCCTTTACTAAAGCCGCATTGCTTCAATCTTAAAAATGTTTCTGTCATTGGCTGAAGTTTCTTACTAATGATAGACGAATAGATTTTATAAGCTACATTTAAAATGGATATACCTCTATAATTTGAGTAGAATTTTATCTCATTTCTGGCATATACGTATGGTTCCTGCTAACTTCCATACCTCTGGAATCTTTCCCCAAGCATTAAATATCACACAGCAACTGCACGATAGTGGCATATTTTATAAGTTCCAGATTTATTCCATTTGTACCTGCAGCCTTCCTGTTTCTGGCCTCCTTTAATACTTTCCAAGACTATCATCTGGGCTGCATTGTATTCTCCAGTGTTGCCAGTCTTTGTGCAGTAGGGCTCATCTTCCATGACTAAAAGCTGCTTCCATATTTGATTTATGTCCTACTGTAACAATGAAAGACAAAAAGAGATGCGAACAACAGTTCTGGCAAACTGTCCATGCGAACTGTTTTATGTGTAGTTAACTCTCAACTGCAAGTGCTAGAGAAAGGAATACTAAATTAAAAAATTTAGAGTAGGACCAGTTGTGAGCTACGTGCAGTCAGGAGTAGATTTGAAGTATTACTGCAACATCATAAATGCTTGTAATCATATTTACAAGAGAGCTGAGTCTAGTGCATGCATTCGCAGTTTAGTATAGATAGTACAGACAGAGTTCTGAGACTGACGTCCGATACTAAGGTCTTAAATGCCCATCACATCAGGACAGAAAATGAGTTTGTAATGTCTCTTCCATGTCGAAGCAGCTTTACCAGTAGATTCTGCCCAGTAAATTCTTGTCCACGTATCCCATCATATTTAAGTGCAGTAGAAGACAGAAGCCAACGACCTTGCCGCAGCGGTAACACCGGTTCCCGTCACATCACCGAAGTTAAGGGCTGTCGGGCTGGGCTAGCACTTGGATGGGTGACCATCCAGTCTGCCGAACGCTGTTGGCAAGCGGGGTGCGCTCAGCCCTTGTGAGGCAAACTTAGGAGCTACTTGATTGAGAACGGCCGGGAGAGCGGTGTGCTGACCACATGCCCCTCCATATCCGCATCCAGTGACGCCTCTGAGCTGAGGATGACACTCTAACGTCGCGAGTTAATGCGCGATAACATTCGTTGCTGCTCAGCCCGCAGTATTGGAGCCAGAGGCTGTGAAAGAAACCGCCATTTGTGTCTTAGCCAATGAGTCATGTACACCTGCTACTACGGTAGCGTGAGAATGGCTCCTGTGTCACTTATTAGCTACCGTACATTCACCACCTATAAGAACCTAAATAAATGGTACTAAATATTATTCAATCATTTTCAAAAGCGGTGCACTATCTTTTGACATTCAGGAGAAGATTGTATCCAAATTACAGTTTTATAACTATCATAGTTTCAGAGATAGAAAAAATTGCTAGAAAAAGTTGAAAACCGACACTTTGGAAACCAAATTCAGTTAGGAAATATAAAAGGTTATCCTTTGGTATTATCTAAAAGCATAGCCAGAACTCTCAGCGTGCAGAATTAATTAACTGAGATTTTCAAATTAAAACTTTAATTATTTTTCGTTGTCATAAAAATCAGACATCAGACAAAATTATTATTTGTGTTTAATACTGTTGTGGGAGTAAATGTGAGTCGATGAGAGTGTGTACGTGGGACACTCATCAAATTTTAATGTTGTTTTACATACCGTCTTAAGTAACCTGCAAGAGTTACGCAAACCTGTCGTAGGAAAATGTTCATAGGGAACTGCTGATGACATATGTCTAGGTGTGATGGCTATTATAACAGAACAGCCAGAAAGTCAGCTGGAGTATTATCTGTATCTAAAGGATATTTCCAGATTTATTGCCTTTTCGATTTCGTTTATTAAACATGACTTTGATATTTGAATATAAGAATGACGTAATGCGTCTTTATTTAAGGATTGGTGCAGGCCATTTCTGGCGCGAGTATGATCATGAGCGAGCATTCTGATTGGCAGCGAGTATGGTTAGCCAATCAGAATTGAGATGGTTCCCGCTCGTTACCTGATATTTATACTGGGAGTGAGTAAACAGGAAGGGATTCGTTCGCTAGCTTTGAATGCGGTCGGTCATGTTACATTCATAATATGTAAAATGAAGGAATATTCAGTTCCTCACGTTTCATACGTGGCGTGAGTAACGCTGATGTATTTATAGACAGTCTTGTGAAGTTTGGAAGTTTTGGAACTATTTTGTTGGAATGATATTCAAGTGTGAAAATTTGGCCTTCATAGTATCAACGTGGCAATGTTGCAGTATTCAACAATTGAGCATTTTTTGGCGAGCAGTTCCCTTTTTGAGAAATTCACAAGAAGGACCGAATGTAATAACTCGTGTTAGTAGTGAAATTAATGACTGTGAGAATGTTGTTTTCTTCGGGTCGGGTTTCTACAGATCTCTGGCTGCTGTGTGTGTGTGTGAAATGAGTGTACGAATTGTGAATGTGAAGAAAACAGCCAATAGTTTAAATGTGGACTGAATAGTACCGTTTCTTTGGCTTGATGGACAAAACAAACCTTCTTGTGAGGAAATTTCGGACATTACTTTCCTGAAGCTGATTCATTTTCTTACCGCCCGATAAATTTTTTAATGACAGTTTTTCTACAGGACATTATTTCATTACTAGAGCCACTGTAGGTATTAGATGGTGTTTTTTTTATCAACCGTGTTTTTACATCATCTTGTAAGTATCTACATTGCCAATTGGAGGGACATCGAGCAGACGTCGTTCTGAGGTAGGTGAATTCTAATTTCCAGCCTGCACACGTCAATACTCAAAAGCCGCAACACGGCGGCCGATCGGTACCGTAGGGCCTTCATGGTCTCTTCGGGAGGAGAAGGCAGAGGACTAGACACTAGCCTCTAAACATGGATTTTTTTGCCAAGGTGAGATTCCCGCTAAAGATGTCGATGTCTCGTTTTGAAGGAAAATGCAAATATCCGTAGTCTTTAAATAGAAAATTTGATTAGTCGAATGGATAAAGTTTGACGAGATACAGCATAAATATATGCAAATGGTTTTGTATTGTTTATAGGTTTAGAGTTATGGTATCCAATGTAAGCAATAAACATTTCACAGAAACCAGTAAGTGGTGAAGTAAGGCTGCTTACAGCGCAATGCGCATGGAACAGCGAGTTAAAGCTGCGATAGCTATTTTAATAAATCTCAAGAGAAAAATTTGCTTATTTACTTGGCATATGAAAATTCAGTGTTGATAAGGGATACCTAAACGTATTAGTGCATGAACGTCAGAAGAATCCTGGGAGAGGGGGGAGGAAAAAAATCATGCTACCCATTTCACTTCCTCTTCACTATATGTACAAAGGACATGGCAAAGAGTCAGACGTTACGGTATTTGATATTTGAAGACGATATATTTCTCTTATCAAAAAATGAAAAAGAGTTGCAGTAAATTGTGGAAATAGTTCAGTCTACTGGGGAAGCTTAGCGCATGGAACGAAAGCTAAAAACACTGCTAAATGCAAAAAAAAAAAAAAAAAAAAAAAAAACAAGAATATTATCACGATTTCATTATCTACAAAGTAGAACATGTCGATCTCAGTCCAATAAGGTATTTTGTATGAAAAATTTGGTTAAGAAATATAGAAATCTGACCACTACGGAAAGAGGACAGGCCAAGGTTATTCAAAAAATGATATAGCGAAGAAAGGAAAAGGTAAAATGGATGATGCGCTGCAAAATGGAAAAGTTCTATGAAGAGTAGGTTAAGGCAGGCAACTACTGGTAACATTAAAAAGAAACAATGGGATTATGCATATTCCAATGAGAAATGATAGCGTAAAAGCGTTCTGGGAAGAAGTGAGATCATAAAAACGATGTTGAAGATTTTTCATAGGGAAGAGCGAAGAAATAAGACGAATAATTCTATTACTTGTAACGGTTTGAGGAGACAGGACACGAAATGCCCAGATTGGTTATCCAACTGCCTTGATAAGCAGAAGTTGTTTCCTGGAGTCTGGAACCAGAGACGAAATTTCCATATGAGGCCTCCCAAACATCATTGTCTCAATGGATGGGGTGGATGCACACACAGCCCCTGTTTTCTCCCGTTACAGTGACGCAGACGTTTACAGAACAAAAGCGATTACCGGAAACAATGGACAAGTCGACACGTAGACTAGACACAGAGTGTGTTGGTACGTCAAAAACAAAACCATCTAAAAATATTGGTGGAAACCTAAGACCAACATTCATGGCGAGTGAAATGTGGGTCTTACGGGGCATGTACGATAATTGTTGCTTAATAATTCGATGGGCGACATGAAACCGCACGGAAAATGTTGAAGAATGCTACGGAATAAATTCTTTCATTGTGGAAGACTGACAGTAGCCTTAATGAAAAACACATCAGCACGAAGCCTGATGTGAATCTCATCAACTGCAGCTCATAGATTACTCAGTACTTCGGTTCCGAGTGCAATGATGTTCACTGAATCATAGAGGGTAGCCGTTTGCTCATGAGACGTCTGGGAGCAGCCACAAGACACCCTCATCTACTGCCACCCCGATAGTCTAACGTACTGATTTCTGAGTGCAACATCAGTTTCCTGATACTTCTGGCAGACTCATCGTCGCCTAGTGACGATGCGCAATTGAGCTTTCCCGTCATAGCTCACCTGCCAATGTTCCATTTGTAATCTAGTAACAGTAACTGAAAGCCTGGCAAATAAGACCCTGAAAGTTTTCATTAATACAATGGACATATTATTATTTCTAATTTAGATCATACTGATGAAAACGCACGGTGTCCATAATTAAAGTTCCAGTTTCAAAACTCTGTAGAAAGAGAATCACTCCTCAGAATGAAGTCAATTTGAACATCATGTTATTGAAGAATCAAGGGTATGAAAAAAGGCATTATTTGGATGTCTGCTAGCGGACTGGCGAAAATGATTATCAAATTCGAAAATATAGGTACTTTTGAAGTGCAGTGTGGGTAAACGGGGTCGGCGCGCTGTGCGGTGGCGTGCCAAAGTGCCGTGAAGGGGGGAATTTCCCGAACGTTAGACATAACTGTGAGCACGGTGCGTAAAATGCTACGAAAATTGTGGGGTCGAGCACAATGGTGGTGCAATGTGCAACTCAAGTCATAGCCGTCTTACTGCGTCTTTTTGTTTTGTTCCATGATGTTTTCCCTTGCGTCAATAAAATGCTGCTCAAATCCGACGTGATTCTGAGCGATAGTTGCTAAGCACGCAAAATCACCCATATTCAGGAGTTTTTCCAGCTGCCCTGCCAGCAAGATAAACGTTCGCACTGGAATCTCTTGCTCGCATGGAAGTTGACAATAATTGGCCATCCAACATGCTGTGGGCGGAAGAAGCCCGTTTCCCTCTCCGAGAACGTGTTAATACCCCCGAGATACTCCGATCTGTTGTGGAGCATGCTGGTATTCGATTTCAACTTTTGACAACGTACTGAACATGTCCTGCACCAGTCTCACGACAGACACTGATGTAATTTTACTTCTTATGATGTTTTTGTCCTCAGGACAATTGAAAGCCGATATCATTTTGTTTTTTATGCGGTTTTTTGGCCTCATGACACTAAAAAATCATTTTTTCCCGTCCGATGTGGTACGACCTGCCCGTGGTAGATGGGATTAGCTGATTAAAAGTGCCTTTTTATTGTTCCGTCATGTTTTTCCCTGCGTCAATAATATGCTGCTCAAGTTTGTCGTGATTCTGATCAATGGGTTTATTTCTATAGCTTTATGACACTGGCAATTTAGTTATTGACACACTGTACATTAACGTTTTGTAAATGATGTGTAAAGATAAGGAGAAATTAACTGTCACTGTATCAAAGCAGAACACTTTATTTAAATAAAAAGATTATAATGTACTCTACTTACGTTCCTGCTATTGGCACAACTAATCCCTTTTTTTATTAAAATAACTGCAACTGCCAAATGATTTCATCGCGCGATATATAAATGTATCTCTACATATAAAAGGAAATATCCACACTGATTCACTGACACATCATCGCTCAGCCCAAAAAGCTAAGGTTAGAAACTTGAATTTTGTGAAGGGTGTTGACATTATAACGTGGGCATCGTTTAAGAAATTTTTCGAAATTCTATCCCTAAAAGGGTGAAATAGGAGATGAGTAGTTTTACGAGAATATTTCATTACGGGAGCATTTTTGAAGCTAAATCTACGAAAATTTGTGTTTTGCTTCTCGGTTGGATATAAAAAATAGGCGTTTCTGTATTTTGGCAAATTCAGCCCCTAAGGGGGTTAAAGAGGATGAAAAGTGTTATGAAAATTTTTATTATGAAAACAGATGCGCTTTTTCGACAGAAGTAAATGCTGTAAAGTCCATGCTTTATGGCATTAATTAGCTTGAAATGTGTAGGTGTTTTAATTTGTGAACTAAATCAAAGAAAGCTATTTAACAGACACCACGACAAATCGTTTTCGTCAGAACTGCATAGAAAAAGAAACGCATCTTCAATACATTAATTTTTCAGCAGGTCTAACATATGTTTATAAGTTTATTGTTCTCGTAATTACTGATGACCCAATAGATACCATGTTCAAATGCTATTTCATGTACAGGAATATCTGTTTGAGATGAGAGATTTCAGTATCGGATGTAAGACTGGCGCTGATAACTATAGAACAACGTATCCGATTTCTTTCTTTCTTTTTTTAAGTGGCTGTGTGAAATTAAAGTAAGTCCGTTGAAACATTTTAATTATGCAAAGACTGGCAGCCAAGTAAACGGTCACTAGCTCTTTTATAGTGTGTGCATTTACATACGACCGGTGGGCGTAACACACACGAATTCGATTGAAGCGAACTAATAAAAAAGAAGTCTGTACAGACCATACATTGTACACCAGCAAAGCAAATGACGCTAAGTTGGTAGTAATTAACTTCATAATGATATCCATCATCACATATTGAATGAGCAGAAAATGAATGGGAACAGTAAACAAATACTGATAAAGTAGAAAGCTAGTGAACGAATGAATACAATCAAAGAAAACAGGGAGGACTGCTCACTGATACAAAACTACATAGAGAATGATATATTCGTTTAGACCATGTATTAGAAAGTGGGTCTTTTAACCAGCACGTGGAAAACTGATATCTAAATAAAATAATCAGTTCGGTTGCACTTCATCAACGCCTATTTGGAAAGGATTACGGGCTGCAAAAAACATTTCATGCTTGTGACTAAGACAAAAAGGACCTACCAATTATGATAAACACACTGAACAAGATAAGAGCCAATAAATGATAAGAGAGTACAATTGCATGGTAGAAAACAGTTCAGCATGTGGAAATTGGAAGACTGAATTCGAAACTCTCGCAGATGTTAAGCAGTATAACAACAACTTTAAAGATTAAACACTGAGCTATGGCCTTACTGATGGAAAAAAGAAAGCAGAGATCCACAAACGTTTGTAACCAGTCATAGCTGCAGGCTGTGTGGAATAGAAAACAATGCAAAATGCGTATCAACGTTAAAAGTAAAACTGGGGGAAAAATGTGAAGGCAACGAAGGAAAAATTATCTAGGACAAAAGTAGGTTGGCAGAAAAAGTACGAAATATAGTTATGGAGAAATTGGAGAAAAATAAGTCGATACATGAAAATTAAGGCAAAAAGAGAGAACAGTGACGAAATAGCAGTCTTTCAGTCAGATTTTTGACAGAGGTATGGAAACATTGTTTTGAAGTAAGGAGATTCTGGTTAATGAATAATGTCAGTTGGCAAAATCAGTAAGTTAGTGTGCTGGTCAGAGTCTAATACAGATATAACAGCATATTTGTAGAAACATTTTGATTTACCTTCATAATAAACACATAAAAACTACCGAACTTGGTTACTTGAGCATGCATTTCATCCCTTTCAGCTCCGACAAGAACAGCGGAACACAATCGAATTCGTTTGCTTTTCAGTCTTAAGGATTAAACTGTTTACCAAGAAAATAAAAAAGAAGCCATTAACGTGGTGCAAATAACTAGAGAAGTTAAAGTTTAAATTTATGAAAAGAAGAAGTGCAAATATCAGCGAGCTTCATATAATTTGAGGAAGAAATTTCTGAGAATGTATGTATGGAGCACACGAATGAGTGGAAGAGGTTTATGGGCTGTGAGGAAACTGGAAGAGAAGGGACGAAGCATACGAGATATGATGCTATAAAAGTTTCTGAACGTTAGGTGGACTGACGAAATAAGAAATAAGGAACTTCTCAGGAGAATCGGCGAGAAAAGAAACACGAGCAAATCACTGGCGGGTTAGAACAGTTGGCCACGTGTTAAAACATTAAGGAATAACTTCCATTGTTCTAGAGGGAGCTCTAGAGGGTAGACACTGTACGGGAAGACAGAGGATGGAATATATCCATTAACTACAAGTAACTGAGGACATTGGGTGAAAGTGGTACTGTGAGACGAAGAGGTTGACATAAGTGGGGAGTCATAGCGGGTCTTATCGAAACCAGTCGAGGACTGATTATCACAAAAAACTTAAATTCGAATTTAAAATGACAGGACATTTTTATATCAAACAAAGAAAGCACATAAATATTTGGTAATAACATGTAGGAAAAATTTAAGAAGTGGGACCGTAAAATTAGAGATACATGGAAAACAACTAACAAGAAGAAAGCTTTTTTCAGCGGAAGAAAATTATATGTTAATATGAATCGTTTTGTGCGCCTAAGACAGCACATTCTAAATTATTAGTTGAGAGTATAGTGACGTCTGGAAAGCAATTTAAAAATGTGGAAAAGAGGAGTTATAATATACGAGTATTAAAAATGTTAGATCGACAGACTAGTACGAAGATGATGTCACTGAATGCAGGACGAAGTAACTGAGGAAAGCTCACTAACCGAAGGATTTGTTTTGTGATATAATGTATGACATACAAAATTAGTTAATTTCACAATGGAGACTTAAATAGAAAAGAAGTTTCATTTGAAAACATTAATTTTGTTAGCCAAGGGAAATACTCAGAGATTTAGACTTTAGAGTAAGGTGGAGTATGGAAAGGAATGGAAGTTCGCGTACAACTCGTCAAACTTATTAACAATGCAAGGAAAATTATTCTAGTAGTTATCAATAAATGCGATTCAGCTGCATTTACCATCACTTGTGATTCCCCATCCGCTCACGGTGACGACTTCTCCTTCATAAGTGAGGTCAGCTTGCGAGGAGGAAGGCAGCCGAAGCGCCTGTATGTAGTCTGCAACAAAACCAGTGCTTGTCTGAGCAAGTAAGTTAACGATAATCTTAATTGCAATAGCTGTCTTGTGTTTAGCATTTTTTTAATAATTCCCCTGAACATTTATATTCACTCAAGATTTCCTAGATGTATTAATTACATTAACGCAGTTAATTGGATCAATGTTCACTGTGACCTCCTGATATGCACAAACTTTAATATGAGACTGGTAAGTGACGGACAGGGAAGATTAGAAATGACAATACTTTTGAGCTCTTTGCTTATCAGCTTCAAACAGACGACAGAATAAAATACGACGTTAGTCTCCTCTGAAAATTATGATGATTACATTGTTATTCCTTCCCACAATTTATTATTTGTTTGCTTGATGTATTACTAGTAGATACTTATGCACAAATATGAAGTCATAGGTGCTTATTAACATGAGGTATCTACCTCAGCACTAGCAACATTGTGATATACGTTCTGTTTAGTTATAAGGTTTAAATTCTAAACAAAAACTGCAATACTGTTTTTACTTAATCACAGAATCACAGATTATAAATAATATCAAACAAATCAGTAGGCAACAGTTTCAAAAATGATATTTGATATAGTTTTTTTTTTAAAGAGAAAGAACTCTGAAATCATTTAGATATCGGTTTTGGGTAAATTCAGATAGGAAATGTTACAGTTCCTCCTGTTTTCGTTCGTACATGTTAAATGCGAGTACAGGCCTTAAAGAAGTGTAAGGTTGCTCTGTCATCAGTACTGTACGAGCACTGAAAACTACGGCTTACTTTCGTAACAGAAGACTTTGAAAGCACATAGACACGCGTGCAAGCATAAGAAAGTGAAAAATGCTTTATGATTTTGCACCACGTCAGAAGACAGAGCAGGTCCAAAATGACTTAGAGATTTTCAGTACGATGTTTCCAAACAATGTTTGACGGATTTTCGACCCTTCGCCATATACAAGAAGCTGAATTTTTACTGTGTCTTGTGCAATGTTATGAATTCAAAACAGTTGACAAAGCCGAGCCCAGGCGAATCGCCAATTCTGGGGCTTCCCATAAAAACTCATGTTACTCAACTGCTTTAAATTGTTCCAAAGCGCTCGGAAAAGTTTGCCATCAGAGAATGTTCAGTGAACGTACCAATTAGTGGAAATTAAAGTATTCCTCAACAGCAGCTGAGGTAGTATTTTCTACTTTACTACTTCCAGGAAGCGGTAGCCAAGCGGTTCTAGGCGCTTCAGTTGGGAACCGCACGACTGCTATGGTCGCAGGCTCGAATCCTGCCTCGGGCATGGATGTGTGTGATGTCCTTAGGTTAGTTAGGTTTAAGTAGTTCTAAGTTCTAGGGGACTAATGACCTCAGATGTTAAGTCCCATAGTGCTCAGAGCCGCTTCCAGGAAGACTGCGAGCTCCGACCGCTGGACTGGATAACGTGAACTGCTAACAGGTAAAAGGCCTCCTCCATCTGCTTCCTAACAACTTCCGCCGATAATCTCCGGAACAACAAAACTGAACTACCATTCAACGTCAGTAGGTCAAAACACACAGAAAAGCACAATTTTCAAACTTTCACGGAAAAAATGAAATTTATTTGCTTCCATTAAACCTCAGCAAATCCGCTTCGATCAGTGAACTTTACCTACAGCTAGTAAATCGCTCCTGCTTTCATCTAAGATGCGTTTTCCAGTCGGGCGCTTCTCGCTCAGTAAAATACAGCAGTCCACTAGGAAAGTGGAAAAGGACTTAGTTTGTAAACAAACTTTTCTGCTACAAGTCACGATTTACTTTAGTTATACAGGGTGACGCAGGGGAACGGGAAATTTTGAACGTTACAGTTGGCAGCACTGTAGCGCCGGCAGATGTTCGAAACTTTGCACAATTGATGTGAACGCATTGCCATTTAGTAATCATGGAGAATTGGACTGATGCGGAACGTGCAGTAGCTGTGAGAGCGTTTTACAAAAATGGTGATAGTGCGACTGCCGCGCAGAGACCATTTCGACAGCATTACCAACTTGGACGTCATGAACGTGTCCCATCTGCGCATGCGGTTACAACGTGGGTGCGTAATTTTGAAGGAACAGGATCTGCCTTGAAAAAGAAACCACCAGGTGGCATTCCAACGGTACGTACCGCAGAGAACATTGCAGCTGCTAGAGCTGCAATCGAGAGAAGTCCTCGCCGCTCCGTTCGACAGCATGCATCTTCGCTAGGGATTAAGCGACGAAGCTTACAAAGAATACTGCACGAATTAGACTTCCATCCCTATAAGTTGCAGATTGTGCAACACTTACATGAACGAGACCCAGCGTCACGTATGGAGTTTAGTAGCCAGATATTGGCTAAAATCAACGAGGACGCGAATTTCCTTGGTAACTTATGGATATCACACGAAGCCCATTTCCACCTGAACGGATTCGTGAAAACAGAATTTTCGTTATTGGGCACAGGACAATCCTTGTGAGTTTCACTAGCGACCACTACATAGCGACAAGGTCACAATATGGTGAGCTGTATCATGTCATGGTGTTACCGGCCCTTATTTTTTTGAACGTGAGGATGGTAGTGCAGTGACAGTAACATCCGCTCGATATGTTGAAATGCTTCAAACATTCTTTACGCCGAGACTGTACGAGCTTAATCTTAACGTCGAAAACACGTGGTTTCAGCGGGACGGAGCCACGTCACACACTGCTCGACAATCGATGGCAGCAGTTCGTCAATTGTTTGGAAGACGCATTATTTCACGTGACGGTGACATTGCATGGCCTGCGAGATCCCCTGGTCTTTTTGTGTTCGACTTCTTCCTATGGGGATATCTTAAAGGCAAGGTGTACCGTACACGTCCTGCAACAATCCATGAACTGAAGGAGAACATTGAAATCACTGCCATTCCCCATGATTTGCTACACCGCGTATTCCAGAGTTTTTATAACAGGCTGTTAGAGTGTGAACGCCGAATGGGAGCATATCTTTCCGATGTCATCTTTAAAAAGTAAAGAGACACTTTTGGACATTTTGATTGTAAAGACATACTGAATAATGGCACACTGAATACATTCACTTTCGTTAATAAATTACTAGTTTTATGAATTTATTCATGGAAATGACGTTATTTCGAAATTTCCCGTTTCCCTGCGCCACCCTGTATATATATGACGCATTTCGGGAGTAATTCCCATTCTCAAGTGCGTTTTCTTTTCTTTTTCGTGCTGTTTTCTGAAATGTGAGGCTCTGCAGTGTTCCGTTGACTTTAACGCAATGTATGTACAAGTCGAATTTCTTATTTCACTATCGATCTCTATATACATTAAAGGTGAAATTTGGAAGAACTTGCTTGTACTTACAGTTTTCCAAAATTTTCATCAACAGGCTGCATACAGGTCAGTATTACATAGGGCAACTAAAATATCTTGAAACGAAGAAAACACGCAACAGCAAATTGACATAATGAAAAAAACTGCAGATGCCAATCATTATACTGCTTCTGTGCTTGACACAGTCCTAGACAAAGTGAAGAAAGACCCAAAGGCAAATCACACCACAGAAAAAAGACAAAAACAAATATATATACTTAACATAATGTTATTGGCAATATGTCAAAGAAGACAGCAAATATTTTCAAAAATCGCAAAGTAAAAATTGGGTTTTCTATATCTAAAAAAACATAAACTAATACATACCGTTTCAGTACAATAAAGGCCCATACTCAGACTCTGGAATAAACAAAGTAATATGCCAAGAAAACCCATGTTCTACCTAGGACAAAGAGACCGAGATTTTTACGCCAAGCATACAGAGCACATTAAAGCTTACACACACAACAAAAACACACCAACAACAGCCATACACATACGTAATACAGGATAGCGACGAAATAAAGGGCATAAAATGGATCTCTTAGAACTGGAGATACATTCACATTATAAAAGAATATGAAGGTGGAATATTAAACGAAAAACTTTTAAGTGAATCAACGAATTTCTTCACCTGTTTAGACAATATACTTAAATAAAATAGTAACACATAGGAATAAGCAAATTATGATTCAGACTGTTAATATAAATACCATCTGTACTAGAATATATTGTACTCTTTAGAAGACATATAAAACCATCTCTGTTGACTAAATCTAAAAACATTTTTGTAACTGTCTATTTATGTAAAAAAAATTTATTGACTATGTATGTCGTGCACAGAGCAATGTGTGTAATTTTTAATGTGTGTCAAATTGTGCACAAATTGGCCATAAGAAAACTACAAGCACAAATTCTTCCAAATTTCTCCACTAACTATTCATAAAGATCGATAATCAACTAAAAATTGAGCGTTTTTTTATACATTGTAGAGAACTACAGAGCATCGCAGGACTTCACACACCAAAAACATTACAAAAAATGGAGTATTACATATAAGAAAACTCACTTAATAGTGGGAATCATTTCTTCAAACGCGCAGTGCAACATGTAAGTAAAAGAAAGTCATGTCTGGTAACAGAAAAGGTAAGTATACCTATAGGGTGCCTACAATAGTACTTTCCCATAAATCATACTTGTAATGAACACGCTCGCCTTCAGCTTCCTGCCCTCGGAATAGAAACTTTTTTATGTAATAGAGCCGTCAATAGGATTGACAAATTTCACATAATGGAACATGACGAAGGTGGCGAGTGTCAAAAGGCCGATGAATACGCTGTTCAAGACTAGTTTAAAGAACAGACTGTCAAAAGGAAACGTAAGTTCCAATATTCTGACAGAGAGATGTATTAGGTTGGTGCATAAGTTCATAACGTTTTTGATTTGTATGTTGACATTCCGGTTTCTATGGGTTTATTTACCGATTGCTATTTTTTATTTGTAGTTCACTGTTGGTGTTCGAGTTCACATAATGTCATTTTATCATTTGGAGATAGTGAGTGGAGTTGCGGACGCTAGAAAATGGCAAGTCGAGAAATCGGAACATTTCCGACATATTCTTCTGTTTGAGTTCAATAGAGGAGTGATAGCAAAAAAAAAAAAAATTGCGTCCGGTATAGGGATAATGCCACTGTACAGAACACTGAAAGAAAATAGTTTCCACGTTTTAAGGAGGGTTATTTTCACAGTATTGACTATCCACATTCAGGAAGACCTTCACGTGTGATGAATGTCGTTTAAAAGCATTAACCTACAATGATCCGCGTTAGTGTACTGGAGAACTGCCAAATGAACTGTGATCATTCCACCATCATGCGATATTTGTATGCCATGGACATGGTTGAAGAATCGAGTGTGCAGGTACCGCTTGTTCCAAGTCAAAATCGGAAAGTCAGCGGTTGGACGTACGTGCATCTCTGTTTGCTCGTATCAATTGGCTCGTGAACAACACTGATTATTCCTATACAGTATCGTTACTGATAACAAGAAATGGCGCCTTTATGCTAACATAGTCCGTCTCCTTAGCTGAGCGGTAACGTGTTTGCTTACCATGCAGTGGGCCCGGTTGATTCCCAGCTGGGTTGGTGATTTTCTCTGCTCGTGGATTGGGTGCTGTGTTGTCCTCATCATCATTTCATCATCACCAATGCGCAAGTCACCCAATGTGGCGTCATCTGGAATACGACTTGCAACCCGGCGGACGAACTTCCGCGGATAGGGCCTCTCGGTCAACAATACCACGCGATCATTTCGTTTCATATGCTAACATAAGGAAAGGAAGGGAATGAAAGAGCCCAAAGAAAGCAGCAACTCCCCGTAAAAAGACCTACGCGCATCTGCAAAACATAATGTCATGCATCTGTTGGAACAGCGACGGTGCGGTGTAATATGAATTGCTGCCCCGAGGTGTAACCACCACTGCTGACATTTATTGTCAAGAATTGAGACGTCTTGCAGACGCAGTCCAAGAACATCGACCAGGAAAATGAAATGAAATAAGCGTTTGGCGTCATTGGCCGGAAGACCCCTTGCGGGGCAGGTCCGGCCGCCTCGGTGCAGGTCTTACTACATGCGACGCCACATTAGGCGACCTGCGCGCCGGATGAGGATGAAATGATGATGACGACACAACACCCAGTTCCTAAGCGGAGAAAATCTCCGACGCAGCCGGGAATAGAACCCAAGCTCGTAGGACGGCAGTCCTTCACGCTGACCACTTTTTTTCCCCTTCTGTTCGTTGTTGATCGTTGTGTTTGGTCGTTGCGGACGTCACATGACATCCGGTCAAGTTCGTTTGTTGATCCTTCCACTCAGTTTTTTTATTACAGAGGCCAGCCAGCTCTCTGACCGAACACGCTGAGCTACCGTGCCTGCAAATAATGAGGACAACACAAAGACCCAGTAATCTCGAGGCAGGTGAAAATCCCTAACTGCCGAGAATCGAACCCGGGACCCCGTGCTCGGGAAGCGAGAACGCGACCGTGACACCACGAGCTGCGGACCTGCTTGAAGTGACACTACTCCTCAACAGCGCCCTCCCGCATTCTGTTAGGCCGACAAAAAGTGCTATACAGGAGTTGGGATAGTAAATCATTCCATACTCACCTTATTCACTAGACCTTTCCCGCTATTTATCGAAAAACCTTCAAGGAACTTCTTTTCCGGATGAACATACACTCCGAAAAGGCTCGAGGACTTTATCGCCTCAAAGCCACATGACTTCAAATTGATGACTAAAGACCGTGTTATAAGCAACTGTTGAGTTTATTAAACTTATAGAAAAACACTAAGAACTTATGCACCAACTTAATAGTTCCACAGCCGTATAAAGTTCGATTTTTGTTTGCGGGAAATGTATAGTAAAGATTGAGATAGTAACAAGGATGAAAATAAAAGGAAATTGCCAGTAAACACTATAGAAAACTGCATGAGCATAGACACACTATCTGATCAAACGTATTCAAATACTTCTTTATCGTAATGCGGACTGACTATTTGATGCCACGAGAGACAGCCCCGCGACTATAAAATAATTCAGGGACTATTATATTGTCAGTAGAGGGGTTGTCAGCGGGATGGGTCGGCCAGGAGGGCTCAGAGACCTTGAACGTGGGATAATTATTGTATATGCAGCTGATTAATAAATCCATCAGTGACGTTTCAGTCCTAAAGCTGCTCAGGTGGACTGTTAGTGATATGACTGATATGACGAAAAAACTACAAAGAACGAAACTTGCCTATCTTCAAGGGGGAGACCAGATGGCGCTGTGGTTGGCCCGCTAGATGGTGCTGCCATAGGTCAAACGGATATCAACTGCGTTTTTTAAAATAGGAACCCCCATTTTTCATTACATATTAGTGTAGTACGTAAAGAAATATGAATGTTTTAGTTGGACCACTTTTTTCGCTTTGTGATAGATGACGCTGTAATAGTCAAAAACGTATGGCTCACAATTTTAGACGAACAGTTGGTAACAGGTAGGTTTTTTAAATTAAAATACAGAATGTAGGTACGTTTGAACATTTTATTTCGGTTGTTCCAATGTGATACATGTACCTTTGTAAACATATCATTTCTGAGAGCGCTTGCTGTTACAGCGTGATTACCTGTAAATGCCACATTAATGCAATAAATGCTCAAAATGATGTCCGTCAACCTCAGTGCATTTAGCAATACGACATTCCTCTCAAGAGCGAGTAGTTCGCCTTTCGTAATGTTCGCACATGCACTGACAATGCGCTGACGCATGTTGTCAGGCGTTGTCGGTGGATCGCGGTAGCAAATATCCTTCAACTTTTCTCACAGAAAGAAATCCGGGGATGTCAGATCCGCTGAACGTGCGGGCCATGGTATGGTGCTTCGACGACCAATCCACCTGTCATTAAATATGCTGTTCAATACCGCTTCAACCGCACGCGAGCTGCCGGTCGGAGTGGCCGAGCGATTCTAGGCGCTATAATCTGGAACCGAGCGACCGCTACGGTCGCAAGTTCGAATCCTGCCTCGGGCATGGATGTGTGTGCGATTTCCTTAGGTTAGTTAGTTTTAATTAGTTCTAAATTCTATGCGACTGATGACCTCAGAAGTTGAGTCACATAGTGCCCAGAGCCAATTTCCCACGCGAGCTATGTGCCGAACATCCATCATGTTGGAAGTGCATCACCATTCAGTCATGCAATGAAACATCTTGTAGTAACATCGGTAGAACATTGCATAGGAAATCAGCATACACTGCACCATTTAGATTGCCATCTTTAAAATGGGGGCCAATTATTCTTCCGCCGCGCGGGATTAGCGGAGCGGTCTATGGCGCTGCAGTCAGAGACTGTGCGGCTGATCTCGGCGGAGGTTCGAGTCCTCCCTCGGGCATGGGTGTGTGTGTTTGTCCTTAGGATAGTTTAGGTTAAGTAATGTATGAGCTTAGGGACTGATGGCCTTAGCAGTTAAGTCCCATAAGGTTTCCTCCCATAATGCCGCACCATACATTAACCCACCAAGGTCGTTGTTGTTCCACTTGTCGCAGCCATCGTGGATTTTCCGTTGCCCAGTAGTGCATATTATGCCGGTTTACGTTACTGCTGTTGATAAATGACGTTTCTTCGCTAAATAGAACGCGTGCAAAAAATCTGTCATCGTCCCGTAATTTCTCTTGTGCCCAGTGGCAGAACTGTACACAACGTTCAAAGTCGTCGCCATGCAATTCCTGGTGCATAGAAATATGGTACGGGTGCAATCGATGTTGAAGTAGCCATATGTTTGTGACTATTACAGCGTCATCTATCACAAAGCGAAAAAAATGGTCCAACTAAAACATATTTCTTTACGTGCTACACGAATATATAATAAAAATGGGGTTTCCTACTTAAAAAAAAAAAAAAAACGCAGTTGATATCCGTTTGACCTATGGCAGCGCCATTTAGCGGGCCAACCATAGCGCCATCTGGTTTCCCCCATCAAGCTAGACGAGTTTCGTTCTTTGTAGTTGTTTCGTTTGATGCTTATTTCGTGAGATATTTGGCCCGGTCACTATCAATGAACCACCCTGTATAACATTGTATGACCATAAATATTGGAAGCCTCAGTCATGCACAGCTCTTCTGGCAACATCATCACTTTGTGACTGCCGACGAGCGCCGATTTAGCGGCTGCAATAACGGAAATGTGGTTAGCAATAGTCCGTCATTACTCGGAAGATCTGTAATAGATTTTAACACCATACGTAATGGCACGGCCGTGTTACGTTCAAATGGTTCAAATGGCTCTGAGCACTATGGGACTCAACTGCTGAGGTCATTAGTCCCCTAGAATTTAGAACTAGTTAAACCTAACTAACCTAAGGACATCACACACATCCATGCCCGAGGCAGGATTCGAACCTGCGACCATAGCGGTCTCGCGGTTCCAGACTGCAGCGCCAGAACCGCGCGGCCACTTCGGCCGGCGTGTTATGTTCACGTGAGGGTGTACAGGTAGTGCACAGTGACGGAGGACTCCCCAGCCTGCGGCTGTTACCTGTGAAGGAGACGGACTGTCCCAGGAGCACGACGCCGATGTCGTTGTCGGCCGTCTTCTCGTCGGTCCAATAGTCCGGGTGCCACGCGGCGCTCGTCGTCGTCACCGTCACGTCTTTGGCGTCTCCCGTCACCAGCACTGTGCCCAGCGTCACCACGAATGTTGTCACCCTGTATAACAACACGTCCAAATATGCACTGAAAGCTGATGGCTAACTTCGTGCGCCTTTACAAATTTATTGTCCATCGAGAATATGAAACTTAGTCGTTCAGATTGGGACCATCACTTTGCGTGAGCCGTTTGTAGTATTTCTGTCAAAGAGGCTAACTTATACATTTTCAAAGGCTATAGTCAATAAAAAAGGTTATGTTACTGTGTGTCTGTCGAGGTCGACACTGAGCTTTTCAGCACCACTGCCAAACTAGTACTCCATGACAGTTACGTCATGAATCTCACTGATATTGTTTTTTTTTTTTAACCCAACGAGCAAACAGTTAATTCCGTGCCATTTTCTACACAAAGAAGAAGGCTGAGCGTACGGCTCACTCCACAATGTTCTGAATTCATCACCAAGTGGTAAGTAGATCCATACCTATGCTGATGACGTGTCAAACAAAGAAAAACGATCGGTGTAATGAATAGATTTTCTCCATATGAATCGATTGACAATGTAAGAAATTCATGTCAGTTACTGAATAACATGGCAAATTGTGCTCTGGACACAGTCAACTCGTGGTTCTCGGTTAATAGATTCATTCATAATTTCTATAGAAGCTATTATGTCCAGGATATTACGAAAAATTTTGGGAGCAATAACATGAAATTTATTATGTGCCAAGATTAACGAAATATGAGATGGAGATAGAATGGCGAATATTTGAGGTAGGTGTACACTCAGAACCACTTGAAGAAGCCGAATGTCGTTTTCTTTGCAATTAGAATACTACAGAGTGAATGTTTCATTTTGCAGTGGAGTGTGTGTTGTTTTAAAACCTGCTGGTGGTCAGCGCTCCAGTCCTGCAAATATCGCTTTCCTAATTTTCAAAATTCACAGAAAATCACTTGCGTAGCTTACTGGACGAATGCACTTGGGAAAAAATGTGTGGTGGACAAATAGTTCCAGGACGAATATTGTCCACAGTCGTCACATACCTAGAAAATGATTCTTTATTCAAGGTTGTCAGAAACAGAGCGAAAAGCTTGTAAGAATGTTGTGCTGAGAAACAATTGCTGTGAAAAGAAATTCGATACCCTGCGCTGTTACCGAGTTAATTAGTATTGAAGTTAGCCAATCAGGCCGTAGCTCATACAAATGCAACCGGCCTGACAGATACAGTTGTGTCAGTTCATCTCATTGCGAAGACAACAGCGCCCGAGGTAACACAACAACTTGTGGCTCGGGGTCGATCTTTACTAGCGTCCCATGTCCAGTTTTTGTATCACACTCTTGTTCGGCTTTATGAAACTAAACAAATACTCGTGTGGGGACACCGTCTCTAGCGGGCCGCTTGAAATCGCGCGTGCAACGTTCTGACTAGCTTCAGTGTTAACTAACTTAGAAACGGCGCAACGTATTGAATTTTTTCTTCACAGATACTTCTCAGCACAACATAGTCTGCAATACCCTTACAAGATTTACAGACTGTTTCTGACCACTCTGTATATAAGACAATTTTTGGGGGGACACATTTTTGGTAGAGGGTAGTAGTTTTCGTACATACGTGTACTTAACGAGCTGGGTATTCTGATACTAACATCGCAGTACATTTATTCCTTTTGAGATTTGGTGGTGATAACGAGAACTTTTTTATAGGAAACAATGGCGTTCATACAGTGAAGACGAAAGAAAAATTTATATTTTGTGAACGCGTCTTTAATTACTACCTGAAGCACACTGATTGGTATATTCTGCTTAGGCATCCATAACAGATGAGGATTATTCGTGACAAACATGAAGTTTACAGGCACAGGTTGAAGTTTTCTCTTCTGGAAAACTGCTGTTTCCTGCGATGATAATTTTGGTCAACTTAACTGCACTACGAAAAAGTAATACACTAAAACAGTGTAATATTAGACAAAGCTGCTCATGTATAAGTACTTAAGATCTTCTTCATGGCATAACACAAATTTGATTGTATGTCATGTACTGAGATACAGTTTTCCTCTAAAGAACCTGCAGCATTGTTTATATAATCCTGCCACTCTTATTTCCGTTTCTCTTGCCACTCTTAAACCATTCCATATCAAATCTGAGACATATAAACACAACACACTATTCTCAATACATTCCCCTTCCTTGGCTGTTGTTAATTTGAGGTGCCTTAAGGTTTCCTCTAGGCCTACAGGTGCTATGAAAGCTTTTAGGTTTCTCCTTTTTGTTCATTTCATTATGGAAAATTCATAATTGCTTTTCTGATACCTTCATGTCTTCTTATACTAAACTGATCTTTCCGCAGTACCTTCGTAATGTTTAATTACTTCTATATTCTTCCACTCAAAAAGTCAAAGGTTCGACATATTATGCTGATTGTTAGTGTCAGTAAGTTGTGTGTTTAGTAGCGTAAAGATAAAGCGTTTCTGAAAATTATGTAATGCGTGTTCTGTTTCATAGGTTTTGGATACCAGATCCACTAATCTCTTAGCCGATGGACTTCCCATACTTCTTTGGAATCCTGAAGATATCACACTGATTCATGCTTAACATGATAAATGGCACTTATGGCTGTTAATATGTTTATTAGTACTGATTGCAGTTTCCACTGCTTGCCATAATCAAGCATATACATTGAGTGCTGTAGCGCAAATTAGAAATATTAGAGGTGAATAAAATGGGCCCAATGCCATTTGAAGGTGGCACATTACAACTGTTAACGAAGCAATATAATCACAGATTTCAGATATGATGCTTTCCTTTCATCGGAAATATCATTTACGAAATATTTATGAATGCTGTGGGCTCTCGCTTCATTAAACTATTGAATTCCTACTGGCTTCAGTGACTGTATTATATTATCTTCTAGTTCTTCCGATCAATCTTTATTCGTCATATTTTTGGGCTACCTACTTGGTAGAGCATCCACATGCACTTCCGCAAAGTCACGTCTGTTCCACTTGTTCAGAATTCTTATTTTTACAACGTACTAAGTTGTATTAAAACAAAGCAAGCTATTAGTGCAACGAAGACAGACCCATTGTAGTTCCCTATTGAAACTAATTTTCAGTAGCGTTCATGTAGAGGTCCGCGTCGATGGCTGTGGGTTTAAGCGACGGGATGCAATGATGGTAGACCATTGGTCCCCATCCTGGAATTACCTCCTAAGTGGTGAAAAAAAAAGTTCTAAGGGGAATGAAAGAAAGGTTTCGATTGTGTGATTTTAAAAAAGATCGTTATTGCTATTTCATGAGACTGTAACGCTGATTACATGTTGTTGTTGTTGTGGTCTTCAGTCCAGAGACTGGTTTGAAGCACCTCTCCATGCTACTCTATCCTGTGCTAGCTTCTTCAACTCCCAGTACCTACTGCAACGTACATCCTTCTGTATCTGTTAACTGTATTCATCTCTTGGTCTCCCTCTACGATTTTTACCCTCCACGCTGTCCTCCAATGCTAAATTTGTGATCCCTTGACGCCTCAACACATGTCCTACCAACCGGTCCCTTCTTGTCAAGTTGTGCCACAAACTCCTCTTGTCCCCAATTCTATTCAATATCTCCTCATTAGTTATGTGATCTACCCATCTTATCTTCAGCATTCTTCTGTAGCACCACATTTCAAAAGCTTCTATTCTCTTCTTGTCCAAACTATTTACCGTCCATGTTTCACATCCATTCATGGCTACACTCCATACAAATACTTTCAGAAACGAGTTGCAGACACTTAAATCTATACTCGATTTCAACAAATTTTTCTTCTTCAGAAACGCTTTCCTTGCCATTGCCAGTCTACATTTTATATCTTCTCTACTTCGACCATCATCAATTATTTTGCTCCCCAAATAGCAAAACTCCTTTTCTACTTTAAGTGTTTCATTTCCTAATCTAATTCCCTCAGCATCACCCGACTTAATTCGACTACATTCCATTATCCTCGTTTTTCTTTTGTTGATGTTCATCTTATATTCTCGTTTCAAGACGCTGTCCATTCTGTTCAACTGCTCTTCCAAGACCTTTGCTGTCTCTGACAGAATTACAATGTCATCGACGAACCTCAAAGTTTTTATTTCTTCTCCATGGATTTTAATACCTGCTACGAATTTTTCTTTTGTTTCCTTTACTGCTTGCTTAATATACAGATTGAATAACATCGGGGAGAGGCTACAACCCTGTCTCACTCCCTTCCCAACCACTGCTTCCTTTTCATGCCGCTCGACTCTTATAACTGCCATCTGCTTTCTGTACAAATTGTAAATAGCCTTTCGCTCCCTGTATTTTACCACTGCCACCTTCAGACTTTGAAAGAGAGTATTCCAGTCAACATTGTCAAAAGCTTTGTCTAAGTCTACAAATGCTAGAAACGTAGGTTTGCCTTTCCTTAATCTTTCTTCTAAGATAAGTCGTAAGGTCAGTATTGCCTCACGTGTTCTAATATTTCTACGGAATCCAAATTGATTTTCCCCGAGGTCAGCTTCCACCAGTTTTTCCATTCGTCTGTAAAGAATTCATAAGATTACATAAGTTACCAATAATCACATTTCTTTCGATATTAGGGTTAACATATGACACAATGTGGTGGAGGCTATAGCTTGTGAAGCGAATGTATCAACATTTTCCTCAGTTAGTCCATCCAATACATACATCTTCTTACTTTGAACCATGTATCTACACCAGGAAAAGTGCTACATATACCTCACATATGCCTAAATCCCTCATGCAAGCGCTTTCCCTGAATTGTAGGTAGTTCACACAATGGATCAGAAATTGCTTCATTATTCTTTTCGCAAGAGGTAATGGAACTAATTGACAACACAACAGTGAGTATGTAATGGCTACTACGTTGGTATAGGGACTACACAGTACTATTAGTATTATCATTATTGTTAGTATTAGTGATAATAGTCAGACACAAAGCTTTGGCAGCCAGTAGTCTTCCAGTTTCTGTAAGTTCAGAAGAAAACAATGAAGTAATTTACAAACAGTAAGAATGATGCAGATATTGTAACTTGTTTCAGTTTAAATGGGGTCCAGGGTGTGGGTCAAAGAAGTGTCGCTAGGGGGAAGACTGGTGCGGATGTCTACCCTCAGTGTGGAAATTAGCTTTCTTTCCTGAAGAGGAATTGTAGGTAGTACTCGATATGCACTGAGAATGGTTTATCATTCTATGAAAAAGTTTGTTAGATATAAATAGTAGCAGTTGTCTCAGTTACTCGTTAGTTCGTGATTTAATAAAATACTCACAAAACATAAATATCGTTCATCTTTGGTCATTTTAAAATAAAAGTGTTCAAATAAAATTCTTTTTCAGTGGTTTTGTCACATTGAAAGCGCTATTTCTCGGCTGATCACCGAAGTGAAACAACGTTGGTCCAGTTAGTATTTGGATGGAAGGCTGTCTGGGACAGGCGGTTGCACGTAGGAGTGTTTGTACTTAAAAACTACTCAAAATTATTTCATGCTTTTTTTGCAATGGAATCAAATGAAATACATTATTTGACCTTAATTATTTGTTTATTTACAAAATGTACAAATTTGACATGTTGTAGAGAAAATAGGATCTAAATGTTCATTGGAAGAAGCAAGGCAGTTAATGAAAGAGGCCTTACCCACACCATTTGATAGCAGTATATCTTTATTCAGTGCCAAACTGTTGGCCATCGTCCTCTTCGTCATCTTTGGCTTGCTTGGTTCTTTCGTCGGTATCATTTTCGTCTGGAGGTAAAGATGGTATACTCGCGACCATTACACTGATTACCTCTTCCGAAAATGGGCCGCTTTTAAAATGATACCTTGCCCTGATACAACTTAGATGGGATCTGAATTTAGTAACAATCTGTGCAGTACTCTTCTGTTCCGACCCACAAGTGAAAATTTACGCAAAATCTATCCTTTATTGCAGTATGTGCTTATTGCAAGCCTTAGTTGCTTCCTGCGACAATTATTGGCCTATAGGTAGAATTACTTTAGATGCGACTTCGGTACCATGCATTAAAACTTTGTGAAGAGTTGGTGGCGTAGCATACCAGCCATACGAATTTGTGTACATTTTTCCAGTTTTTCGAGGAAAGGCATCAAATTTCTCAGTATCAATTGTGTTGCCACTCGACATCACTTCCGAGATTACTTTGAATTGTTTCATCACTAAATCAGCATTGAGGCCAGTGATTCGCGAAGAGAAAAAAGTCTACCGCGTGTGTTGCCTCATCTGTATTCCCACATACAACGAAAAAGTGCTATGTTGCAATAGTTTAACTGATTTAACATCTCACTTTGAATCAATAAAAACGAAATGGCAGATGTGTTAAACGATTATCATCGGTCAAAATTTGACGACTGTAAAAGAAATATAGCTGGACAAGACCCGACACGAAAATGGAAACACTAAAATCTCAAGAATTGGCTCTGAGCACTATGGGACTTAACTTCTGAGGTCATCAGTCCCCTAGAACTTAGAACTAGTTGAATCTAACTAACCTAAGGAGATCATACACATCCATACCCGAGGCAGGATTCCAACCTGCGAGCGTAGCGGTCGCGCGGTTCAAGACTGTAGCGCCTAGAACCGCTCGGCCACTCCAGCCGGCAATCTCAAGTACTGGGAGGTAACAAAAATATCTGTAGAAATACTGTCTACGAACGTAAAATTTAAACAATAAAATAATGAAGGTACGATATAAGATAAAGTACATGCCTTTCATTTCAATAATAAGTAAAAGTGTTTTTATCTAAGAATAACCACAAAAAATGAGGAAATAAAGGTAAGAAACAAGAGCTCACGGAGGAGCACTTGTATTTCCCACTATATCTGGTTTACGATTGACATTGTAACAGTCAGCGTGCGCCTCGTGGAAGGTTTTGGCTGCCGAAAGACAGACAGTTTATTGACCTTGAAGATTAACGCCTTTGAAAGGATTTTAAAGTAGCCTGGCGATATCGAGTTTTGACCGATTTTAGAGTGCAAAAACTCCTATGTGAGTTAGGTCAGGGACAGGCAAGTTGACGAAGTGGCGCCTAGTCGAAAGACTTGCACCAGGTCGGCACGCCTCAAGACGTCATTGCAGTATTATTCTAAAGTTCAGTTAGTTGCTACTGTCGGTGATGGTGGGTTGAGAGGAAATTCGTAGCGAATATCTGATGACACTCGGGGGTAGTGGCGTCAGAGAGGTTGGGAAACCCTGTGTCAGACTCACCCGTCGACGCAGTGCGCCGCTGTGAGGACGGCGCTGTCCGAGATGAGAGATCCGCCGCAGAAGCCGAAGCGGTCCAGCCGGATGGCCGCCTGCCACGGGAACTGCCCGTCCGTGGCGTCGGCGCCGTTGATGATGCGACCGCCGGATCGCCTGCGCGACCGCGAAAGCGACCACGCCGCACCTGCCCCACCTGCCGTCAGACACGAGCCGGTCACTGCACGCTTTGCACACTCTCCAGACCTTATAATAGTTACTCCAGTATAACTAACCACATCCTACACGATCCAACTATATCCGGTCACTTATAGGTAATCACAAGACATATAACACAGCGGAGGTAACACAACTGAGAGAATATCACGAGGGCTTCAGGAAGTCTCGGTCCTGTGCTGAACAGGTACTCCATCTTAAAACTGTACTGGGATATTCCATGATGAGAAAATGCAATCTGGTTGTCACCTTTGTTGATCTCAGGAAGGACTACGACCCCCTTAATAGAGAAACACTACTGGTCATTAAAATTATTACACAAAGAAGAAATGCAGATAATAAACGGGTATTCATTGGACAAATATATATTATACTACAACTGACATGTGAATCATTTTCACGCAATTTGGGTGCATAGTCCTGAGAAATCAGTACCCAGAACAACCACCTCTCGCCGTAATAACGGCCTTAATACGCCTGGGCATTGAGCTTGGATAGCGTGTACAGGTCCAGCTGCCCATGCAGCTTCAACACGATACCACAGTTCATCAAGAGTAGTGACTGGCGTACTGTAACGTGCCAGTTGGTCAGCCACTATTGACCAGACGTTTTCAATTGGTGAGAGATCTGGAGAATGTGCTGGCCAGGGCAGCAGTCGAACATTTTCTGTATCCAGAAAGGCTCCTACAGGACCTGCAACATGCGGTCGAGCATTATCCTGCTGAAATGTAGGGTTTCGCAGGGATCGAATGAAGGGTAGAGCCACGGGTCGTAACACATCTGAAATGTAACTTCCACTGTTCAAAGTGCCGTCAATGCGAACAAGAGGTGACCGACGCGTGTAACCAATGGCACCCCATACCATCACGCCGGGTGATACGCCAGTATGGCGATGACGAATATAATGTGCGTTCAACGCAATGTAACCAAAACACGGACGCGACCATCATGATGCTGTAAACAGAACCTGGATTCATCCGAAAAAATGACGTTTTGCCATTCGTGCACCCAGGTTCGTCGTTGAGTACACCATCGCAGGCGCTCCTGTCTGTGAAGCAGCGTCAAGGGTAACCGCAACCATGGTCTCCGAGCTGATAGTCCATGCTGCTCCAAACGTCGTCGAACTGTTCGTGCAGATGGTTGTTGTCTTGCGAACGTGCCCATCTGTTGACTCAGGGATCGAGACGTGGCTGCACGATCCATTACAACCATGTGGATAAGATACCTGCCATCTCGACTGCTAGTGATACGAGGCCGTTGGGATCCAGCACGGCGTTCCGTATTGTCCTCCGGAACCCACCGATTCCATATTCTGTTAACAGTCATTGGATCTCGACCAACGCGAGCAGCAATGTCGCGATACGATAAACCCCAATCGCAATAGGCTACAACCTGACCTTTATCAAAGTCGGAAACGTGAAGCTACGCATTTCTCCTCCTTACACGAGGCATCACAACAACGTTTCACCAGGCAACTCCGGTCAACTGTTGTTTGTGTATGAGAAATTGGTTGGAAACTTTCCTCCTGTCAGCACGCTTTAGGTGTCGGCACCGGCGCCAACCTTGTGTGAATGCCCTGAAAAGCTAATCATTTGCGTATCACAGCATCTGCTTCCTGGCGGTTAAATTTCGCGTTTGTAGCTCTTTATCTTCGTGGTGTAGCAATTTTAATGGCCAGTACTCCAGAGACTAGGACTAGACAACAAAACCTGCATACTCATTCTAGAAACCTTGACCAGCATCAATTTCAAGGTCCAATTTAGAGGTGAGATCTCAAAAAGCTTCGAGATAAAAACTGGAGTGAGACAAGTGGATGGACTCTCCCCGTTTCTCTTCAACTGTGTTCTCGAAAAGTTTGTGAGAGAATGACGCAATGAACTGACGAGTTTGAGTGTTGAAAGTGGTAAAGTGTCGCTGGACAAAACAGAGTTCTACACCAACGTCAAAGAAGCTAACAGAGAGATGTTATTAGACCAGGGAAACATGAAAAGGGCTGAGAAGTTAAAGGATCTCGGCGAATGGGTTGAACCTAACTTATCAGAAAAAAACGTCATTATCCATTAGAGTCAACTAGTTGGAACTAGCCTATCGACTGACTATGAACACCTACAACAAAAAATGTCTGACACGCAACCTAAAACTTAAGCACTACTCATCAGTCATTTGACTAGAAGCCCTGTATGCCACGGAATGTCTTTTCATGAACCAGAGAGGTCCGATGGAGAAATTGGAAGTCAGAGGAGAACCTTCACCAAGAGCCTAGACCCGGTAGAAGAAGATGGAGAATTTAGAAGGTGACATACCTCGGAGTTCTACGAACGTATTGAGGGGCTCTCTGACTGTGCAAGAAAAAGAAGGGTAGCTTTCTATAGCAATGTTGTAAGATTGCCTCCAAACAGATTGACCAACCGTCTGTTGACTTTCTGGCAAAGCAAGGAGGTTCGCACCTCTTGGCTGACAGAAACTGAAAAGTACGTTAAAGAACTGGGAATAACTGATCTACAGAACAAACAGTCTGAGAGACGTACCATCAAGGAAATCCGAGGATTTCAGGAGAAGCCCCGAAGTAAACGTACCTCCAGGACAGAAGAAAGAAAGGAGTTACATCGGCAGAGGATGCGACAGTACAGGGCAAAGATCACAGCCCAACATTTGAACAAGCGTGATCCAAAGTAGGCCCATTCGAAATAAGAAGAAGACAGCGGAGGTAAACACACTGGACAATAAAGACATGACGTCATACGGAGTAAAGCCGCCTCTAGCCTTGACGGTGGGCTAAAATAGGCGACGGAGAGAGCCCACAAGTTTATTAAGATATTCCATATCCAGCTGAAGCCACTACTTGATGACAAGATTCCACGGAGGTAGCAAACGGTTGCCACAGTTTGTTGACTGCTGCGTTTCACCCACTGTTCCAAATAGTCCCAGAAATTTGTTACGGTGAGTGGACTGGGCGAGATGCGATAGGGTATCTGAGTATTACTCAGACCAGGAACGTGTGGGCATATCCCTGTCAATGTGGCCGTTGTCATCTTGGAAGACGGGAGTGTCCACAGAGTACTCATCATGAAGATGTAGAAGTGAAGGAAGCACTTGGGTGTTTATCGATAACCCATAATGATTTTTGAAAACGGGAAGATGGAACGTCTAGAGAAGTTCATAGAAAATATAACTTTAAAATTTGAGCTATTTAGAGCTGCTTTTTATTGTTTAAATTTCGTCTCACCTGAATTTAACCGCATATTTTGCTATTACATGCAAGGTAACATTAAACTTCTGTACCTCGGAAACGGATAAAGATATCAAGACATTTTTCAAGGTTGTTCTGCATCGGAATCATACGAATACACATTAAAAATTACAGCAATTTGCTATACATAGCCGTTTTGGAATCAGCGGCATGGGTTTGGTTCCAAAAATGATAAGTTAACGCTGTTTTTAGGGTTCTCTAAGGAACAGTCCACGTGCTAATAACTTTGAACCTCTGCATAAACAGATAAAAATGTAAAAGAAATTCAAGGTTTTTGAGATCACGGTCTTAGGAATATGTCGTAAAAATTTCAGCTGTTTGTTATTGATAGTCGTGTAGGAATCCGTGGCTCTGTTTTGGTACGAAAAAGGCCGAAAAAACGCTTTTTGTACGATTTTCTAAGAAACCAACCATGATCTAACAATAAAGAACGGGAAGATGGAACCCCTAGATAAATGTCTAGAGAATATACCGTTAAAATTTAAGCAATTTTCTGCAGTTATTTATTATTCAGATTTCATCTCATACCGGATTTTATGTGCGTATTTTACATGTAGAAGTAGGATAACTATGAATCTTTGTGTTCGTAAATGGAAGAAGATATCAAGAAAATTTTCGAAGCTGTTCGAGATGTGGTTCTTAGGAACATATCTTAAAAATTTCAGCCATTTTCTGCGCATGGCTGCATCGGAATTCGCGGCCTGTTTCTGGCACAGAAAATGATACAAAAACTATTTTTGGCAGTTTTCTAAGGAAACGCCCCTAAACTAATGGGACCTCCATAAACCACTTAAGGCCCACCGTAGACCACTTCAAGTGCAAAAAGAAGAAACGATTTGCTCCATTTGCTTAAGCAAGAAGAAGTGTGTATATTATTACTTTGACCTTGTACTGTGGGATCCTCCTGTTGGTATACAAATGGCCCCTATCCCAAGGGCTATACTACCTGGCATGAGACGGGAGTTGCTGCTGCGTCCAGCCACATCGCCCTCTTGGTGATTAGTCACAGCAGTCCGCAGTCGCCTAACTTGTAGCTCGTCATCCTGAAACAGGAAAGGGGAAACAAAGTAATGGAAGTTAAACTTCAACACAGTTCGTCGTTCAGAAAATATCTTCCTTGTCCCTTTTTATTACTCTCTCAGTTACCACAGGAGCTACTGACGAGAACAAATTTCATCCTTGCAGTAGTTATCCCCACTAAGCGACTGTAAAAGGATAGTGATCATTGCGACATTCAGTAATGTGATAGTTGTAGGAGACATCATTGTGTCCAGCCAATTGTAAGGTCGTACAACTTATGAAAATAGTTATCACATGATATGGTTGCTATCCCAGAGGTCTGATGCGTCGTTTCGTGGGATGCCGCAACTATTCAATGAGGTTGAAGTCTTTTAGTTTAGATGACAGTTAAGATTCGTGATCATTGCTACAATTTCAGCTTTAGCTTTACAATTTTAGAAGTCAGTATTAACACCTATGTTGTTAATATTAGGAGTTACCTTTCTTTAGCTGCTCGTTCAGTCTTGCATTTGCGAAGGTAAGAAAACTGATGTCTTCTGCAACTAATTTTTTCCTAAACAATCATGTTTCACATAATTTTCGTATGCACCTTTGGTGGTACACAACAGAAATGATTCTTATAATTCCTATGGACCCCATGTTTCTCCTACTTTTTGCTTGAGTCCAGTTTCTCTTTCTTTGATCGTCTACAGTCTAGCCATCGTGCATATAAGTTTTACTTTCATGTAGTGCATACACTGCCACTAAGAGTAACATATGATATTTCATTAGTCCTGGAGCATGGTTAAGAAGACTGGAGCCCAATGCATTACGGCGAAAATTCGTATATAAGGTAGCTTCATATTATAGAATTTAGAAGAAACAGAGCAGACACTGAAAACATCACAGGAAGGCCTGTCCTTCTTTGTATACACCCAGAATCCCCTTTAGTATGCATCCCACAGGACTTCCAGGATGAGTCGCAGGAGCGCTTTGTAAGCAATCTCCTTTGTATGCAAAATGCATTTTCCAAGTATTCAACCAATGAAACAGTCTGCCACCTCCTTTACTTCCGACTGGGCGTATGTGGGTGTGTTCTATCTCCGACTGAACCTATGTTAACATTTCATTTCATATCGATTGAACTTTCTGCAGTCAGATATTTATATATAGGTTCACTGATTCCTGTTGTGACTTAGTGAGAATATAGGCATAGGACAGTACGGTTTTGAATTTGTCAGTGTGGGATTTTGTATTTCTAAACATTTAAACCAAGTTGCAACACTTCGTAAGCATATTAATCTCTTACTGAATATCTGCGGAACTGTTCCAGACTTACTTCATTATAGACAACTGTTACAGATCTGCAAAAAGGTCTGTGGACATTAACATTATCCACCAAGTCACTAATATTCTATATGAACAGCAAGGGTCACATTCCTGGGCACTTCCCTGGGAGCACATGAACGTAGTTCTACATCTGCCGATGCTTCTCCAACTCAGATAAAATACTGCATCGATACTGCATCGACCCTATCCAGAAACTCTCTGTCCAGTGACAAACTTCATTGATACTCAATGTGGTGGAGACGAAATAAAAACTTCGAGGTTTGCCTCTGACATTGTAATTCTGTGGAGGTAGCAAAGAACATAGAAGAGCAGTTGATCGGAATACAATGAAAGGAGGATATGAGATGAACATCGTGAAAAGCAAAACAAGGGTAACAGAATGTACTCGAATTGAAGCAGGTGATATTGACGGAATTAGATTAGGAGACGAGAAACTTAAAGAAGTAGATGAGCTTTGTTAGTTGGACAGCAAAACAATCGATGATGGCTGAACTGCAGTGGATATAAAATGTAGACTGGCAATGGCAAGAACAGCGTTTTTGAATAATAGAAATTCGTTCACATCGAATATGGATTCAAGTGTCAGGAAGTCGTTTCTGAAAGTATTTGTATGGAGTATAACTATGCATGGAAGTGAAACATGGACGATAACAGTTTAGGCAAGGAGAGAATAAAAGATTTTGAAATTTGGTACTGCAGAAGGATGCTGAAGTTTATATGGGTAAATCACGTAACTAATGAGAAGACGCTCAACAGAACTGGGGAGAAAACAAATTTGTGGCGCAACCTGACTAGAAGAAGGCATCCGTTGGCTGGACACATTTCGAGACATCAAGGGATCACCAGTTTAGTATTGGAGGGAAGTATTGTGGGGAAGTATGATTGCAGTAGTTATTCGAAAATGAAGAGGCTTGCACGGGACAGAGTAGCATGGAGAGCTACATCAAACCAGTCTTCGAAATGAAATCCACAACAACCCAATGTGATCTGTTTTTGTCAATAAGCGTGGGTGCGGTACCGTATTAAATGCTTTTTGGAAGACAGAAAATACGGCACCTATACGCCTTGATCCATGGTTTTCAGGAGGTCACGTGAGTAAATAGTGAATTGGGTTTCGCATGATCTACGTATTCGGAATCTTTGCTCTTTCGGTAATTTCGCTGTCTCTGGTTCTGGGGATTTCATTAACGGCTGACGCCTACTGTTATACCTAGGATTATGACTACAATTTGATACCAATATGGAATTGGGTTTGCCTGCAACTGGGCCTGAGGGGTTCTTGGTGAGACGTGTCAGTGAGTGGTCGTACCGCGCTACTCGCGCCGGTGGCTCTAGAAATATTTCGTCAGTAAGTGCTCAGACATTATTAATGTACCATTTCATATTTGCAACGGCTTATCTCGCGCTTACTTTGACCTGTGATCTTGCAATGTTAAGCACTTAAACATGTATTTCAGAAATTTCACTAGTCTACATTAACGATTTTTTGGTGTTACGATTTTTTTCCGTGTATGTATATTTAGGATGCTTGTGTAATATGTGCTTGAGAATTTAAGAGCCAGTTTGGGAAGTAATATTGGACTTATAAACATTGAATGGATAAAGAATATTTTTTTTAATCTACTCAAGAAGCCTTAATAAATTCAGTTTATTTCTAGTGATCTCATTACTTGCCCTTTAGGACAGAGGTTAAGTTCACTGGACGAAAAATTTGTCAATCCAGTGCGCTCTCACAGATGAATCGTTAAGCCTTTACAAATGATGCAGCGATCGAGTCACGTTTTCAACTGCGCACGCACTGCCTCTACGTGTGCATAAGGCAGTAGCGATCAGTGAGACATTTATGTTCCAAACGGACACTGTACGTAAACATGGGTAAATGCATGGACATGACCGTCGTGTTTGGCCGCACCCATAGCCACAAGGAATGTGAAGTTGCTCGATTTGTTGGTGTTTCACGGAGGAGTGTTCAGTGTATCTACAAACAGAGGCGTAACACACGTGGACACTATACACGAAGTCACAATTGTGATCGCTAAAAGATCCTGCCCAAACCCGACAGCACTTTCTGCAACTGGTGAATGATGATCCATCCCAACCTGTTGGGAAGAGAACATTGCGACGGAAATTGCATCCAACAAACATCTGAAGTCGGGCACTTTGCATGAGGCAATTCTCCACACAGGCACAAGAAGACAATTGCATAGTTCATCGGGCTACAAGACTATGTTACTCGTTTTCTGAACACTCCCAACATCAGGATCCGTACAGTTTGGTGCAACTGCGCGATAAAATCCTCAGCGAGTGGCTGAATCTGGATGCAACTTAGCTGCACAACCCTTTGGATTCACAAACTGGTGAATCCAAGTGGTTTTCAAGTCCAGGGGCGGAATTACAAGGCATTAAATGATGATTGTTATGATTTCTCTTCGGGTGAGTAATTTTTTGTCCGGTGAGCTTATTTGGATATTCTGTGTTGATGAGGAATGGGGCGAACGATGTAGCAGCCAGTGGTAGATCCAATAAACAACCATTAAAGCTGCTTTTACCGACAGCCTTAAAAAGAACGGCTCCTTTGAAAAACATCAGTAAAGCGCTAAAAAAAAGAACCGATACCGAGTGCACATGGTAAAAAATAAAATGAAGATATATATTTGCGTACTGAGTATTTGTGCACATCTATGTGAAGGTCTGCGTCGCGGAAGGGATATAAATATTCAGATGGCTGGCGTAAATTACGTTGATTCCAGAATATTTTATACACCGTCTTCGGAAAGTTGCTGTGGAGTTACAACATATCATAGAAATGAAGTCTACGGGCGGCTATGCAAATCTGATTGTTGTAGGCTTCTCTCGTACGAAACAGTTCAGGTTTTAAGTTACAAAGCGTGCTTGGGCAGTTGCGATTTACACCAGATTTTACTGCTCCCTGAAGAAAAACGGCTGATGGAGTACGGTCCGTCGACCGAGGGGGGACAAGTTTTTTTGAGATGAAACGTACCCCGAAAAAACTTCTTCAGAAGACGCTTGGTAGTATTAGCTACGTGTGCAATAGTGTCATCTAGTTGACACCTCCCACAGTTGGTTTTGTCTTCCTTTATCTGGCTTAATGAACTCGAGGATCATTAATATCTTTCACTGATCAAGGTGCATTCAAAAGATAAAAGCCCTGTTATGCACCATCTGCGTATTACTGCCCACACTCGAATTTTCTGATCATGGAGTGGCATTTCCATCACAGGACGAGGATTGTCCTTTGACCATAATCGTGTGTTTTGTGTGCCGGAATGACCAGAGAGGTAGAACCACGCCTCGTCTGTATAGAAGGTGACTGCAAGAATATTGATGGTATTTATCTCAATAAAAGACGAATTCCCTTTTCGTGATTCGCTTCTTCCAATTCTTGCACTGCCGTCATCTTACACGGGATCAACTTCGATGTTTGCCTAATCGCCTTATGCGCCGTTGCAAGCCAGATATCTTTCTTGTGCCAAGGCTTTCTTGTACCAAGGCAACCAACTTCGAGTCTTCCAGCTCGTTTGGCTTCTAACACTGAGCCTCTAGAAATTTCTCAGCAAGTCAACGAACCGCCTTACGATGATGTACAGCTGTGTCCTGGAATTTTTCAGCATTTGGCTCCTGCACTAAATCTGAGTAGTTATCGCGTTGTCGAAACACATGTTCAACAAGAAAAATACGTCCCTCAGTTGAAAGCACCGTTATTCAAAAGCAGATTGAACATGTGGGGATACAATTTCTACATGGGAGAGTGGAGAGTCTTTGAACTGTAAGACAGGAGACACAGTGCGTTCTGAGAGATTGTTCAGTGTAGACATACGAAAATGGCTCTTTTGAATAAATATTCGTAAAGTAAACCTCGTCTGTGTCTGGAAGGAGTTCATACTGTACCAAGGTCCTCTCTTCCTACGGAGATCTAAACACTACACAACGCATTCAGTAGCTTTCGTCAATTGAACCAAACAACTGTTACGCAACGATAGGACTAATCAAGAACACAATCGCGTATCTGTGAAAAAAAGAGTTCTGCCAACTATTTTTCAGCCAATTTTATTTGAAATTCCAATTCCAACGTATTCTAAATTCGTCGATCATAGCCTCGTGCACAGCAAATTTCCGAAGCCACTGTATTGCAACTAATTTTGTTGGACCAGTAACATTATGTCCAAAGGAAACATTATAAATATGTGTGTCTGAATTTTGATGTCTGCTTGACTGTAAACTAGTGTCCCCCATAAGCTGTTAACAGGCTTGATGTATGTGACATAGCTGTTTCGACACCAATGGTTTCCAGACTCACCGCGCTTGTAGTCACAGTCAAAGCGAGCAGCGCCGACAGCAGGAAGTGGAACCTCATTGTGCCGGTATCTGACAGCTGCGTCCGCCACAACAGCCGCTGGGGAACTCTGGCGACGATCTAGATCAGACAGATAACTGCCCGCTGATGGCGCCAGTCGCTAGTCGTCGGCAGCTGATATCAACGAGGCCTTATAAAGGCTTTCGCAATCTCCCAGTGCAATGCGTGAAAAGCGTTATCACCGCTTGCTGAATGAAAATACGATTGCGCCACTTCAATGGACGTCGCATCGGAACAATGGACGTAGATGTAGCTGTAGATGTAACTCAGAGTGCACAGTACGCATACGGAATCTAGTCTGTCTCTCAATCTCTAACAAAGCACACCAAATATGCGACTGGATTGACGTGGCATATACTTGTCAAGCTGTAATGGAAATACAGCCTAAGAAGAAGAAAAAAAATTTCAGGAAAACTGGGTGATTTATTCTACAGAAAGAGCTTCACAAATTGAGCAATTCAGTAACACGTTGTTCCACCTCTAGCACTTAGTTTTTTGACTTGGAATTGATTGGCAAAGTTGTTGGTGCCCTCCTGAGAGATATTATGTCCAATTGACGCGTTGGATTGCCATGTAGTTGGAGGGTCCTGCCCATAATGTTCCATACTTTCTCAGCTGGGGAGTGATCCGGTGACCCTACTGGCTAGGGAAGCAGCTGGAAACTATGAAGACAAGCAGTAGAAACTCTCTCCGTCTGCGGGCTGGCATTATCTTGCTAAAATGTAAGCCCAAGGTGGCTTGCCATGAAGGGCAACAAAACGGGGCTTAGAATATTGTCGATGTACCGCTGTGCTGTAAGGATGATGCACATGGCAATCACAGGGGTCCTACTACAAAAAGAAATGGCACTCCAAGCGATCACTCTTGGTTGTTGGGCCGTATGACAGCGAAAGTCAGGCTGGTATCCCACGTCTGTCCGAGACGTCTCCAGACACGTCTTCACTAGCTATAGGGGCTCAGTTCGAAGCCGGACTCAACACTGTAACAATTCTAGTCCAGTAAACTAGATTCCAGGCCGAACGACACGTCTGTAAACGGGGGTGTTCTGTATACTTGCTCTACCAGCTATGCTCCGCAAGCAGCGTGGCAGAAATAAAACGAAAACGCTATAAGAGAACAATCACTATGATAACTGCTGTTGACTGGTGCCTGTAGTGTCCACATACATAGCCAACCGCGACACGCTCGGTCTCGTGCTCCTGTTCCACCAACAGCAAGTGTTCCTGTAATTAATTAATGTATACTGGGGAGGGGAAAGGGCGCACTCACAAGAAGCCCTGGTAAAACTGTGCGTGAATGGCGGGCTCCATGTGGTTTCCAAGTCCTGCAGCGACCGTAAACCATAAAATAACCAAATATGCAGCAACCAGTCGCAAAATCATGTTTTATTTATTCACTTTTGCAAATCGATTTCAACTGATTAACAGCCATCATCGGTGCTTTCAACCAATAAGTGCCCTGAGTCGTAATATACTAGGCGCTACAGTCTGGAACCGCGCGACCGCTACGGTCACAGGTTCGAATCCTGCCTCGGGCATGGATGTGTGATGTCCTTAGGTTAGTTAGGTTTAAGTAGTTCTAAGTTCTAGGAGACTGATAAATTCAGAAGTTAAGTCCCATAGTGCTCAGAGCCATTTCAGCCATTTTGAGTAGTAATACTGTCTTAAGCAGAGGTCAACCAGACATTTTGATTAATAATCATCGCTGGCGGCCGAAGCCTTCCGACATAAGAAGTCACCCTCATTCTGTCAACTGCCTTGTCAAAGAGGGCGGAGGAATGGACAGAGGTTCAGGGCATTTTCCTGTCTTAGGGGTGGGAAACTGCCCCTAAATGCGGAAGAATCAACAATGATCAACGGCATGAGAATGCAGAAGGCAATGGAAACCACTGCTTTAAAGACACGTAACGTGTATCCACTGGACATGTGGTCTGTAATTGAAGAAGTTTCATGATGATCTCTCCTTTGGAAAAGGATTACAGAATAGTCCCTCATTCGGATCACCGGGTGTGGACTACCAAGGACGAGGTTACCATGACAAAAAGATTGAATAATCAACGGAAGGGTGTTCTACAGGTCGGAGCGTGGAATGTCAGAAACTTGAACGTGGTAGGGAAACTAGAAAATCTGAGAAGGGAAGTGCAAAGGCTCATTCTAGATACAGTAGGGGTCAATGAAGTGAAGTGGGAAGAAGACAACGATTTCTGGTCAGATGAGTATAGGGTAATATCAACAGCAGCAGAAAATGGTGTAACAGGAGCAGCATTCGTTATGAATAGGAAGGTAGGGCAGAGAGTGTGTCACTGTAAACAGTTCAGTGACAAGGTTGTTGTTATTGGAATCGACAGTAAACCAACACCGACAACGATAGTTCAGGTATACATGCATACGTCGCAAGTTGAAGATGAAGAGAGAGAGAAAGTGTATGAAGATATTGAAAGGGTAATACACTATGTAAAGGTGGATGAAAATCCAACAGTCATGGGGGACTGGAAGGCAGTTGTAGGGGAGGGCGTATAAGAAAAGGGTACAGGGGATTATGGGCTTCGGACAAGGAATGAGAGAGAAAGACAGATTGAATTCTGTAACAATTTTCAGCTAGTAACACCGATTACTGATACGGGAAGATTTCGGTTAGGTTACATCATGGTCAGGCAGACATTCCGAAATCAGATATTGGATTGTAAACCGTACCCAGAAGCAGATATAGACTCAGATCACAGTATAGTAGTAATGAAGAGTATACTGAAGTTTAAGACATTAGTCTGGAAGAATCAACACGCAAAGAAGTGGGATACGGAAGCACTAAGGAATGACGATATACGCTTGAAGTTCTCTAAGGCTATACATACAGCAATAAGGAATAGCTGGGCGGGCGTCATATGACATCTGTTCAAGTTGATCGTTGATTCTTTCACTCAGTTTTTTTTATTACAGAGGACAATCGGCCCTCTGACCGAACACGCTGAGCTATCCTGCCGTCAATCCCAAGATCACGAGTGCATATGACAACCAAAAAACTTCTTGTGAATTTTTTTTGATTGCTTTGTCATGTCACACATCTTTTCCAATTTATAATGTTGAATTAATTGTGTTAGTTTTAAGATAATAATAAAAATTTCTTAAAAAAAGTGAGGGAGCACTACAATATGAGAAATGGTAGTAGACAGTGGCGCATTACGTGAATTATTCACCACCGTGTCACAAAATTTCATTAGGGGAAACAAGGGCACAGCGGCCATAGGGGCACTATGGTCAACTGGTATTGTTTTGTTTAACTTTCGTTAGGATACGCCAGTGACCAAGGGGGTTGATGGAAACAATTGTCAAGCGAGGAAGGGCAGGTACTTTATGTTTTCATGTTACTAAAAGTAATTTTTGCTTGTTCAAGATATTTTGTTGTGTACTCTAAGACAACTTTGATAGTAAACAAGTAAGTAGCACCATTAAAGTCTATATATTACGGATGCTTTTGGCGCTGTATGCAGCGTAAATGGTTAAACGTTTTCATAAAAGAAATAAATATTTCCATTGTGGTAATGGGGCTCAATGGTCCACTTAAATAGGGGCGCGTCGTTCTGCATAGCCAATTTACCCCGCTGCCTTTTTGTAACTTCTCTTATTAACTTCAGTAGGTGCAACGTAGTCAAAGTATAGACCATATCCAATGCAATTTTTACGTGAGCAAATTGCGTCCTTCACTGATTTTAAACCGGTAACATCTATGTGATATCTGATTTTTTTTCGAAACCCATAACTGCAGCTAATACATTTGTAATATAAATTTAAAAGTTTTCCTTTTGGGGCATTGTAGGACATATATTGTCGAGTATCAAATATGTGTGGATCTTCTACTAGAGTCACGTTTTTACTCATCCTCGATCAGCCGTTTTGTTTTTAGGATGGTTCGAAGTTATAAAAAGAAGACTGAAAGAGCTAGTTTTACTGAAGTATCAATGAGATTAGCATTAATAGATGTAAAACGTCACAAAAGATCATTTAGGGAAGTGAGCAAAAATTTTAAGATTCCTACGAAAGCTTTAGAGAGTTCTAGCAACAAATTCAAAGATTTAGAACCTTTCGAAACGCAACAAAATTCTGGGATAGGTTTGGCTTCGCAAGTATATTTCAGATAACATATTTGTTTGTTTTGTAAGTGTTATATTTAATACTTTCGTCTTTTCAGTAATAACACTAAATATAATGGAAGTAATATATAGGTCTAAATTCGCTAATAATTTTCTGAAACTCTATTCGTTCAAGAAATCCTTGAACAACATAATATACAAACAAGATAAATAACACGCAAACAAGATGCTGTCATGAGGAGAAACATTTTAGTGTGCAAAATTGAGGTTTTATTGTGTCTACGTTTTGACCAGTTTTCATCATCCGAGATGATGGGACAGACCAGGCAGACAACACGTTGAATGTAGCGTCCTGCAGTCTTTTCCTGCAACTCCCAGCCGTAGGAATAAAAGCTACAGAGAAAAGTACCCTGCAGTTTCTCTGCCAGAACACCTCATTCGAAGAACGAGGCGATCCTGTTCAAAAAATGGTTCAAATGGCTCTGAGCACTATGGGATTAACTACTGAGGTCATCAGTCCCCTAGAACTTAGAACTACTTAAACCTAACTAACCTAAGGACGTCACACACATCCATGCCTGAGGCAGGATTCGAACCTGCGACCGTAGCGGTTCCAAACTGACGCGCTTAGAACCGCACGGCCACACCGGCCGGCCGGCGATCCCGTGTCCCAAAATTGTTGCGTATGTATCTGCTTATTACAATATGACCATTTTGATGAATAAAATGTTGCTTTGGCTATAAAGAATCGCCCCGTCGCTGGCTTTACATGACATACATAAAAAATGTGAACATGTCGAATGACAAGGAACACTACGTAAGTCCTCACCCACACGAATAGTTACAAAATTTTACTTCATTTTAATAAAATATGGGGAAGGTAGAAGAAAGCATTGCTCGACAAACTAGGATTAGGCAAATAAAAATTAGTGGAATTTTCTTGTAATGAAATAGATGAAACAGAGGTCAGGGCAGCACCACTAGTTACTTAGGCTGTTAGCTATATTTTTGATGAATAAATATCGTAATGTGTTGAAACACTACAGAAGTAGTCGGTTTGAAAATTGTGCGAGGTTAGTCTTATCATGCAGAGTTACAATCTTGCGCAATAGCGAAAAATAAACATATTCTAACTAGAATAAGAAAATAACTCTAACATTCTACGGAGTATAAGTCTATCAACAAATATCAGATAAGAAATCAGAAGTGCTTGACGAGAAGATTGAATTTCTCCATTTTTAGTTACAATCTCTACCAGTTTCTCAGTATAATACGTTCTTTTGCGACCTGAAGTGTGTTTTAGTGAAGACAAATTAATCTCAGTTTTGGTCTAGTTCTGGTGTTATGGGGATTATTATTTCCTTTTACAAGTGATGGAATATTTGATATGTATGTCCTATGAATCATGTAGAAAGCATGACTCCTTAAGGAGGAGTCTACAGAACGATGATGAATGAGCAGCAACACGTATCATTCTTATAAAATTCCTTTTTGTAATGGAACATTATACTCGAAGGTGAGTCTTCGTAATATGTTACTTCATAAGCAATACCCAAAATTTGATAAATTATTGACTAGTTTGACTCGGAGGATTCATCTTAGATACAGAGCAGAAACTGCTTAACTTAATGCTGTAAGACATTTCAAATAAATTTAATTCCGCCTGTCCTTCTCTTTTGATCCAGATGGCATAAATACGTTGAAAGACACATAAATTACATTTAGTGTGTTTGTGAACCAAACTTTACACTTCTCGTTATGGGCTGAAGTCGAATAACTGTATGCTATTTACACTAACTCGCCTCGTTTCCTCAATGCTTCTTCGTTTTCGTACCTTTCAGAAAAAGTTTAGAAGAGAAGAACATCGTAAGGAAGTATCAATAGCTTGGTTCATGGGTCTCTTAAGATCTTGTAGAGACAGGCGCCAAGCAGCAGATGATGTAAAACACGACGAGCCTTGTCTTTACAGCTGAAAATTTGGAAGTTTTCATATTTGGAAACGTCAATGACGCTTTATTTCATTCGCTATAACTATGTTTTTGCTTTTGTTATTTTTTCCCATAGTTTCCTTGGATATCGTAGATGGGAAAGGTACTACGATCAAGTGGCATCAAATGCAGACGCTGCGCAGTTTTTCCTTGCAAGTCGAAGTTATTTTTAGGAAACTAATCGTTTTTATGAAAGAACAATAGGACCTACATCACTTTCATATAAAATACGCCCTTTTAAAATGCAACCGCCTTAACTTGGAATTCCCATATGACAGCTGGGAAAATTTTATGACTTGTCTACGTACAAGTACGTGGAAAGCAGTACTATCTAAAGTCATAATTCACAAGGTATTACCACTGCGGTTTATCGCCTGGATATATGTTTTATTTATGGACATTAACTTACACGGAATCAGGTGATACGCAGCAAAAAGCCGTGGTCAACTCTTACAGCAGCTTTATCATATGTGAAATTCACAGTCACAAGTTCACTGCGTATCAGTTTATAATAACCATTGCCATTTTCTCTGTGATGCATTATTTCGTTTTCAGCTTGAACCCTACCGAAAAATCAGGTCCTCTATTAAAACATCACCCATATCGTGTGAAATTCTTACGAGGAAATACAGAATGTCGAACGAAATTTATGATTTATTACCGTGAAGGATTTCAAATAAAAATGTAATCATGCTATGCTGGGCTCCATAAATGTAGAAATGGAATGTAAAAATGTAGTAAAAGTACTTTCCAAATTAAATGAAATTAAAAAAAGAGTGGAAAGCAACAATAATTTTGGTAAATAATTTGCATAACGACATTTAAATTATGGACGCAAAGTTCTCAGTGCAGTTTGACTGGACATGGAAGCGACATTGGACCAATGGACATGTTGGGGGGGGGGGGGGGGGAAGGGGCAGGAATTAATCATTTGTTCTCACACAAGTTGAAGGATGGAATTCGCGGTGTGTGAAGATGTAGGTGGCTGGAATAATGTCGGTGATACGTGGTGGTGTTGACGCCGAGGCTGATGATGGCCATATGGCTGTTGATTGATACGCGGTAGCTTTTGTGCACACACCTCTGTGTACCTGTGGTTTTACGGGCGTCACACAGAGATGCTTAACCTGCACTCTCCTCGCTGCATTCTGTGTAGTGGGTAGCCACCTAGCAGTGTTGCCATATAGTGTAGGCGGTCATGATTATTCGAAGCCTCCTGATGTTCGAACAGCATCTTATGCCTGCAGTAATTAGGCATCTGAGGCGGCGGCCAGGCCATGTTTGGACTTTGAGACAGCATAGCGGAAATACAGTCGAATGATCAAGGATCTGAACTCTGAACCGAGAAGAAAACCATCTGAAATGTAATGGAAACTGAGGATGTCACAAAATAACAACAGCCATTGTGATGAATACAGGAATCGGTATCAGAGTCAGCCTCTCAGCCTGTTGCTAGTTTCTTACTAGTTCACATGCTGGATTTTATTAAGAAACGTATGTGGATGCATCCAGGTCCATTCCGTACGTTCTTGAGCCGCTAAGGAGACTGCAGCTTAAGAGCGTGTTCACTTATTTGTAACGCAAAGGCTTTGAAGCCACTTCGAGTGTACTTTCCTACGACTGGATCATAGATTCGCTAACTCACTATTATGACCAACAAGTGAATGTGGTGGCAGCAAGGTATCAGTTCTTTAATTGCAAGAAACAGTCAGAAAGAACTTATCGCGAGTGGGTAACGAATTTGCAGGGTATGAGGAGGAAATGCAAATTCAAATGTGCTTGTGGGGCTTTATATGCTGATGTTACATTGTGTGATGGGATCGTGTCAGTGTCAATGATGTTAAACTTACAGAGCCAATTTTGAGACAGTCCGATCCATCATTCCAGCATGTAGTGCAAATCCGAGATCAGTATGATTCAGATGCCATGTCAGCCAATAAATTTGAGCAGCAACCAATTTGTCGGGTCGAGTCATCCCTTGCTTATAACCGGCCCAGTAATCAGCAAAAGCAGGCGCATGCCTCGCTGCATCAACAGTTCTCCACGCCACGCAAGCAGCTCTCTAAACAGGCGAACGGAATTAAATCCTGCCCTCGGTGCTATTCACGGCACAAACGCCAAGACTGCCTGTTCCGACAAGCACAGTGTTATGCTTGTGGCAAGAAAGGTCACATACAATCCGTAAGTTTTCAATGGGACAAACATAAGATTTATGCCCACTCACAGAAATACAGTCACAAGTATGTTTCACTGTGTTACAATCACGCGATTGTGAAAACATATTTTACCTTTATTCATTTGATTTGTTCGGCTTTCAAATTCAGGACAATGTGTTGTCAGTGACTACATTCAATGACAGTGTAGGTAGCTTGCGAAAGAATTCCCTAAACTCTTTTCCGAACGTTTAGGCAACGCTAACAATTTTTTGCACATACTACTATGAAAGACAATGCTCAAACAAACATTTTCTGGACCAGAACTATTCCCATTGTATTACGGGACAAAGTCGCTGCTGAACTTAAAGAATTGCAAGATAGTGGAGCTATTGCACCCATACAAGCTAGTCAGTGGGCAAGTCCACTGGTTTTCCTCCTCAGACCTTCAGGTCGCATTTGCCTCTGTGTTGACTTTAAGTCTATCTCAAACTGTGATTAATACTTTGCATTGCTACGCCCAGAGGATTTCGTGCAAAGATTAGGCACTGGTCGCTGCTTTTCAAAAATTGATTTGCGCGACTCATATCTTCAAATAGCACTACATAAAGTATCTCAAAAAGTGTGTGTTGTGAACACTCATTTGGGCTTGTTTAAATATTTTCGTTGACCTTTTGGCAGTGCTTCCGCACCCACCATTTTCCAATGATATTTGGAGCAGCTGACCGCAGAAGTGCCAAACTGTTTAAACTATTTGGACAGTATTGTCGTAGAAGGTCGTACACCTGAAGAACACATTGCAAATTTGCGTGCTTTGTTTCGTGTGTTATCTGATGCAGGGCTCAAGTATAGGACGGAAAAGTGTGAATTTTTTAAACCTGAGTTGCAGTATCTTGATCATGTCATAAACAGTCAAGGTGTACATCCTCTTCAGTCACATTTGTTAGCCATACGTGACCTGCCAGCTCCTCGAAATGTCACAGAATTTTGGGGAAAAAACTATTATATTCGGTTCATACCGATTGCTGCACAAATCACAGCTCCGCTGCATCGCCTGAGTTTCAAGAACGTTCCCTTTGTTTTGACCGATGAGTGCCAAGAAGCTTTTCAAAACCTTATAGATGCATTGCCCAGTGATCGATGCTTGGTTCACTTTGATGCTGACAAACCAGTTGTATTGCAAGATGACGCTTCATCTTACGGAATCGGTGCAGTGCTTTCGCACAGAATGGGTAATGAAGACCGGCCTATTGTTTTCGCATCAAAAGCGTTGTCCAAAGCTCAATGCAACTATTCACAAATAGAGAAAGAGGCATTGGCTATTGTGTATGGTGTCACTAAATTCCACAATTATTTGTGTGGCAGAAAATTCTACTTAGTAACGGACCACAGTCCATTGCAGTCCTTGTTTCATCTGATGAAGCCGGTTCCTGTAGGAACAGCCCCACAATTGCAAAGATGGGCTTTGTTGTTGTCTCAATGCCAGTACGAGACTGAGTATCGTCCGGCAGTTCAACATGATAATGCGGACGCATTTTCACGTCTTCCGATTAGTCCTGATACATACTTTGACGCCGGCCGAGGTGGCCGAGCGGCTCTAGGCGCTACAGTGTGGAACGGCGCGACCGCTACGGTCGCAGGTTCGAATCATGCCTCGGGCATGGATGTGTGTGATGTCCCTAGGTTAGTTAGGTTTAAGTACTTCTAAGTTCTAGGGGACTGATGACCTCAGAAGTTAAGTCCCATAGTGCTCAGAGCCATTTAGCCATACTTTGAGGCTTCTGCTGCATTTTGTTGTCACATCGATGCTTACAATTCCGAAGTGTTTAAATCCTTTCCTCTGAACTATAGGAAAATTGCAAAGGCCACGGAAGCTGCATCAGATTTAAACGTCTTGCTAAAATATACTCGCACATCTTGGCCACGCTCATTGCATAGCACAAAGAACTCTTTAGTGCGCCGATACTTTGCACGTCTGCATAGCCTCGCTACACCAAGGACACTGGGGGATTGTTCGTCCGAGACAGTTAGCGGGTCGACGCTGTACTTGGCAGGGTATGGCCACCCAAATAGAACAGATGACGTCGCAATGTCAGACATGTGCGGAAAATCAGTCTGCAATCACCATGGCAACATGTGCACATAAGACTTTGCGTGACCTTTTTGGAACACTCGTTGGTTGATTGTGGTAGACTCTTATAGCAAGTTTCCTTTCGCTGTACCAATGAACTCGACAACGTCACGTAGCACGATTCAGATGGTGTCCCCTATTTTTTGTCTCGAAGGTTTGCCAGAATTCACAGTGTCGGACAACGGCCCTCAGTTCACGTTAAATGAATCTGAAACATTTTGTGAACGCTGTGGCATACAGCATCTAACTAGTGCACCGCTCCATCCACGGTCAGACGGCGAAGCGGAATGTTTTGTCAGAATCTTCAAGTAACAGATGAGCAAACTTCGCTCCATACACACCAACGATCAAGCATTGCAACTATTTCTCGCCCCTATCATTCGACCATCGCCCGCAGAATTGATTCACGGCCGCCGCCATCGGACACTGCTCCACCCCCCTCAGCATCCGGCGCCGAAGGTGGACCGCAAATATCGCTATCGCGCCACATGATACGGTGTTTTTCAGGGTTTTTAGCGGCAGCAGACGGTGGAAGCGAGGCGAGATCCTTCGTCGATTTGGCGCACTCGTGTATCTCATTTGCGGCCCAGACGGGTTGCAGCGCCGACATCACAATCAAACTCGCCACTCTCACGGTGATCCATCTGTTTGTCTTCCCCCAGATTCACGGAACCTGAGGATAGCGTGACTACAGCAGCCGCCAGAGGTTGTCATCACGACCCAGCGGGACGACGCCATGGTGGTGGAGCCTCTCGTCCTGCCAATCGAGATGGACCCACCCACGCCGCAGTAGCCGACGCCTTCTACAGTACCTCTTACGGGCCTCCGGAGATGGACGCATACGCTTCTGGTCGTATTCCGGGGGACGTTTCCTCTAGAGCGAAAGTCGGTTGGCGTGGTACAACCGGAAGCCTGACGTCCCCTACAGCCACAGCTTCCGATCCAGCGCAGCGTCCACGATCCTGCCTCCCCTCCCGTTGAGGAATGTTCCGCCGTAAAGTCAGGCGCAGGCACGCCAGTCGGGAACAAGAGAGCAGAGAGGGCTGCAAAGAAGTCGTCAGCCAATTGCACGCTGATCGACACTTCTCCAGGACAACAACACGATAACAGCGGCCTCTACGCGAAGAGAACATAAGCGCCGCGTCCGATTGACCGCGGCCCATTTCTACAGCAGCGTCAAGACTAGCAACGAGGACAGAAGGGTCAAAGCTCATTACTTTCCTCGAACATTCTATGTAGCTCGATCTTGGAATTGTTATACTGAAGACATTGCGTATTTTGCCTGCCGCCCTTTGCTTGCGACACATCTGTATTTCTAAAAGTACTGTCATTTATTTTTCGTAATAAAACTCAATAATACGATTTGTTTGAATGTTGTCTAGCTATTCAAGAAGTCAGATTTCCTAGACCTCACATATTTGTCGTCAAGGTAGGATTCAACAAAGATATAGCAAGATCTTGGTCTCCAGCAGCTGAATGGTATTGGTAATTTCAGTTCAATATCGAATACATGTACTTTTTACAGATGAAAATTAATTGATCTCCTTTTAACACTTCCTTTTTTTCTTCACAATATGATGTCTCTAGCCTATTTTCAGGAGACCACTATCAAAATCACTAGTGGAATAATCGAGAATAGGCAGATGTTTTAGGTAACATAGATGTTACAGAATTTATGAGTACAAAGTTGATTTTAAAATCGGATTAGTCAAGAAAATAAAAAGTTACTTAAAAATTCCATTAGTAATCTTTAGTTGTCTCGTATGTAGTAACTGATGAAGAGCAGCAGAGCTGAAAAACAAACTGTCTTCGTTTGTTTAAAACTCATCTAGACTTCGGTGCTACATGCTCCTTCCTAGGATTTTCGGCAGTGCAAACTTCCTACTTTTCTTAGCTGTACAGAGGACTTCACTTTTTGCCTCATCTGTGCAGTTTTTCATTACAAAATATTCAGAAGTGATGGAACCAGTCTTTTGCAAACTCCATCGTTTTTTTCTCTTGTTCAGATGCCGAATTACTAGAGCTCTGCCTGCTCGAAGTACATATAGTTTTTCTCAGTGCTTCAACGTCCTGTAAAGACCATTTCGTGATAAACCTTGGATTTATATATCCACTTTAATCTGACCGTTATAAATGGTTGGTGAAAGCCTGTGACAGTAAAAACAATAGGTTTGTTTCTTAAATAACTTTTCTGATACCAGGCACGATTTTCTTCCTCTTCATATTTTTCACGACGTTTTCTGGGAAATGAATACCAGATTAAAGTGTGCTTTCTGTGTGCTGTGCCATTTACTACTGATGTTTTGCACGTGTGAGGTGCTGCATTGTTTTCTTGTTTTCATTGTAAAATATAAAAATCACACGCTATATTTAACTAATGGTCGAACAAAGATGTTACTACATCTAGTAAACTGAGATAGCGCTGTGCGTCATCTACAGAGTACATACACTTACGTTCTAACTACGGAGGTTATTTATCTCTATACTATAGTTCATTATTGCTTATACGTATTTATGATGGTACTTATTTCTACATGTCACTTTTTTATTTAAATATGCTGTTGAAGCATTTAAAGAAATTCAAAATTTATAGGAAAATTAAAATGACGAACACCACAATCCCTATAGCTTCATGTCACCCAAACATCCATAAACAAGCAGCGTATAGGTCAACGCTGCACAAGGCAATTAAAATATCTTTGAACCAAGAAAGCATGCAGCAGGAAATAAACATAGTGAAAAAGGTTGCAGTTCCCAGTGGCTATACGGCTTCCATGGTTGTCTCAATACTAGGCCAATTAAAGAAAGACCTAGACGCAAACCACAGCACAGATGGCAATGATTAAAACAATTGTAACATCCCATATATTGGCACTATACCACAAAAACTGTAAAAATCTTCAAAACCCACAAAATAATTTATTGGGTTCTCAACATGTAACATGAAGTGTAATCATGACTCAGACTCTGGTAAACACAAAATAACACGCCACGAATGATCCATATTCAAACTAGGACAAACAGGCCGAAATTTCAACACCAGGCATACAAAACATAATGAAGCATACACACACAAAAGACACACATCAGAAATAGACACAAACGCACATAATCCAAGGCACCCATCTAGCAAAGTAGAGCAAAATGTCATAGTACTCCACTAACTAAATAAGGGTCATAAAGTATATCTGCTGGAAGTACTGAAGATATACTCGTATTCACAGTACATGAAATACGAAAATAAAATATTAAATATAAATTAAAACCTGGAACATGACGCAGTGAATTTCTTCACACACTTTGACAGTGTACTTACACTAAACTGTGACATATAGAAATTAGCACAATTGTAAATATATATAAACTATTACTATCCAGATAATTAAGGTAAATACCGTCTGCAAAAAAGTATAAATATATATTGTGACACTGTCGTGAAAGATGTTACCGTCTGGCATTTGGAACAAAATTAGTGCCCCGACGTCAAAAAAGGCAGCTGTAAGATTATTATTTGTTTACAGTTATATTCTACTTAAGTAACAATATAGTTATTTTTTTTACGTTTCAAGCATTTGTTAACTGTCAAGATGCATAAATTAACGGAAAATGAATGTAAAAAACATTCAAAGTCTTACTGATTTATTGACATAAGCTACAGCTTATGCATGAAGAAATGCTTTCGAATATGTGTTTAACTGCCGCTTACACCAGTGAAAGCAAGAGAATACAAAGGCAGGCTTCATGCATGAGAAACATGTAATTGTTGTTGTCTGCTCTTATCATAATAGGCACTTTCCTTGAGTAACAATTTTTATGACGTCTGTAACGATTCTCTCATTCTTCACTCGACTTCTAATACATTCGCTTTTGTAAATGTAAATTAGTTTTACTTCAAAAGCGAATGTTTTGAAGACTCTTGGTGTTTGTGGCTCAGGCGTAGCAACAATTGTGGAGTTCGTTTCTCCTGTGCCGTGAAAGAGCTTTATTGCTTTTATTGTCACGACTGTGCGGTTTACCCTTCAGCCACAAATGTTGTAATATATCATTTCTACACCTTGTGTTTGCGTGCAAATACTGTATAGCGAGAGTGGGAAGCAAATACATTACTCAGTGACGGCATTCACAGTAGCGGACAGTGGTTAAATAGTTTCTCTGTGAGAGCATGGTCTCTGTACGTCGTAATTAAGACTATGATTATTATGGCTTCTTCTATTCGGGGCTTGGGCATGAGAGAAAACGAATGAATAGATGGACTATGAGCTAAATTAAGTAAATGATGTTCATCATCACTGCATTAGTACGAAAGTACTACTCTCATCAAAGAAAAATTTTTGGTTAACGCCGAAGGATATTTATTAGATGAGGCTCAACTAAATGTCATTGTTTCTGTTCATTATGAGTACCTATGAGAAAGTTTAAGATTTTACGTAAGATTGGCGCGACGGTATGTGTGATCAGAATATAACATTACATTTCAAACAAACACATACACACAACACATACAATACAATACAAAAAATTTTAGTGTGTTGGCTTGTTTGGTCCGCTAAATAATGAATGAACTGCATTCCTTACAAGTTTCCTTTGTTCCACATATAGTGACTTGACTGAAAGTGTAGTGAACAAAACGTTGTTGGGTAGATGTACGACGTCTTTCTGAACAAGATAAGATCTTTTTCTGTTTACTAGCCATTTTTTCGTTCCTAAAAGAAAACGACATTTTTCAGTAAATATCTGTAGGTTATAAGAGAATTTTAAATAGAATTTTCCGTGATTTACCGTTTCATATCTTTCACGGTCCTTAGGAACCTAAAGAAAGACAAACATAGTGTCATTTTTTAGTTATTGTCACTTTTTATGACTCTACATACACTTGAAATTTTAAGAAGTATATAACAAATCAATGTAAACGATACTATCCCCATTCATCCTGTATCGCATTCAGAAAAATAGCTTACTGTCCACTTAAAGAGCTATTATCGCTGTGTGTAACAAAAATGAATATGAGTGTCGTGAGTGTCTATTATACACTATGTTTTGGTATTACACTCCGTACATACTCTGCAGGTGTCCTACAGTCTTTTCCCTGTCGAATACATGTAATAACATCTTCGTAACTATTTGTTTGTGTAGTGCGTGATGTTTCATTAGTTTGAGTTTCTGCACAGGTGGACCACAAGAAATGTAGTTATTTCCAAATTTCGCGATTAACTTTGTATAAAGATCTACCATTAATTAAAAATTGCGAGTGTTTTTATACATTGAACGAAAACCATCAGAACGATACAACACCTCACACATGGAAAACATCATGAATAAATGGGATAGACATAGAACCCAGAAATCACACTTGAAAATTTGAATCATTTCCGAACCACGTTGTGCAAAATATAATTAAAAAGAAACTCCTGTCTGATAGCAGAAAAGTTATTTCATATGTGGCCACTATTTAATGTCCAACTCATCAATATAGAATTACTATTATTTTTTTCACATAATGCATGGTGCACCACTTTTTCTCGCTAGTGACTGCAAGCATCATTTTATGCTTTTGCCTTTTATGTACGATATTATGAGTCATTATAATGAGGTAACTACTACTGATAGCGATGTGTTTAATCACCTGCAATTCTATATGAATGTCTGATTCAGATAATGGAAGTGATAATGGAAGTAATATGGAGCGACGTTGCTCGAAATGCGATATAGCGTGTTGTAACGTGGTGGGTGCTATGAGGTCCCAAGCATTGTTATTGTCAAATGAGTGCATGTGTGAATTAATATTTGTCTAAAGGAGAGATTTAGCGTACTTTATGTTGATACGAAGTGAACTAGATGAAGATAATTATGGAAGAAGCTTATGTCAGATACGCAGGATATAAACAAGATATGTAATTCATTTACTCGGAGGTAAATATATTTGATTTAGAAACTGGAAGAACTAAACAATAACATTTTTACTAATTACTCTTAACAAATCTAAAAATGGTACAAGACTAGAACCGCGTTTTAGGAAAGTAGTATTTCTTAACACTCGTATGTTTTTAATATTTCATAAACGTTATGTGTAAAGTTAAGGGAAAAGAGGAAACGTTAATTTTTATAATATCATTTAGCATACTATGTTCAAAAAATAATTATTTCTATGAGGATTTTTCGATAAATATTTAGATACTGCTTGAGATTCATCATACATTGCTGTCGTTATAGATCTCTTACGACTTAATGAATGGATTAGTATCGACAAATTATTGTGAAAATGGTGAGCTGATGAACTAATTAATACAATAATTATAGAACATTAAATATTTAAAAATCTATCTTGGAATGGAAAGCTGAACATTTGTAACTTGATGGGTGCTGGGAGTTTTCAAGATTTATTTTTGACGAATGAATACTTGTTTTCAGTAAATTTAGTTAAAATTTCAGCGCATTTTTCATTTAACATATCTTTGCTTTATGTCAGGTGTGAAGATCAGTTAGTTATATACCTGTTTACCCGGGAGAGTCATGTGGTCACTGCTCTAATCGATGAGGGCCAATCATCCATCGATTAATTTCAAACATTTGAAAATGAAGAGAACAGTTTTTCTAGATAGAAACATGGGTAGCTATTAATCATCCGCATTTCTAAAAAAAATGTCAAAACCAAGAAGGATATCATTTTGGCCTCATAGGAATTTTATTTACAGTCACAGTCGCGTCTGGATGAACCATCTGTTACTTCCATCCTATGGTAACATCCAGATGACGCGACTGTCACTATGAATAAAGTTTCTGTATAATAACTGACACCTACATTTACATGAATACTCTGAAGATCACACATAAGTGCTTGGCAGAGGCTTCATTGAATCACCTTCGCGGTGGCCGAGCGGTTCTAGGCGCTTCAGCCTGGAACCGTGCGACTGCCACGGTCGCAGGTTCGAGTCCCGCTGCGGGCATGGATGTGTGTGATGTCCTTAGATTAGTTAGGTTTAAGTAGTTCTAAGTTCTAGGGGACTGATGACCTCAGATGTTAAGTTCCATAGTGCTCAGAGCTATTAGAACCATTTTTTTGAATCACCTTCATAATAATTCTCTATTACTCCGCTCTCGAACAGAGCGCGGGAAAATCGAACACCTATATCTTTCCATACCAGCTCTGATTCCCCTTACGTTTTTGTGATGAAGGTTTCTCCCTTTGTAAGTCGGAGTGAAAAAAATATTTTCACAATCAGAGCAGAAAGCGGGTGACCGAAATTTCGTGGAAAGATCCCATCGTACCGACAAACGCTGTGAAGTTTTTACAAAGACAGTATTTGTGGTGCTATATGCCATGAGTACCACGTCAGAGAAGTTGTCAGTAATTCATGTGACTGCCAGTCGGCGGCTGGCTCCAACACACGCACTTTGAAGCATGCGCAGCTAGCGTCGCAACAGAGCCGGCTTAGGAAGACGCCGTACCGACGCCGGGTCTAATCTGTTCCTGGAGTTCTCTCGGTGGATTCGAGGCCTTATTAATTAGCCTCCGTTGTTTTTGTATACGACGAATCTGCCTGTCTCACGAAACTGTTGGACTGTTAAATGTGATTTGAGACTTTCTCGGCGTATTCCATTCGTGAAATCTTCTCGGGTGATCAGCCGAGTAAAGGCGTCGTCTTCTCGCAACGTTTCGAGGGGTTTCGTACCCATCATCTTCAAGCTTGAAGATGATGGGTACGAAACCCCTCGAAACGTTGCGAGAAGACGACGCCTTTACTCGGCTGATCACCCGAGAAGATTTCACTGTTGGACTGTGATTGGACTTGCTGAACTCAAGTTAAGTAAACTGGAGCTAGGCACATAATTCGGGTCCTTCTCATTACTTTAGCCCTCTGTTTCATCGTGCACCTTTTCCTTGGTAACCAACGTGGGTCGATCCTACAGCATGTCCTTGTGTTGTGACCAGACGAAACTACTTTCGTCTGTCCACAGCTGGGGATTCTTGGATTGCTCTGGTAAGGTGCCACATCAAACTAGAATGCATGAAATATGAGTCCACTTTATTACATAAATGAAAAAATGGATAACTTTAACCAGTTCCTTGTCACAGAGGGACAGGTGATTTACATCTGTCATTGACTATGAAAGTCTTACTTGATGCACAGATAACCAACCTGTTCTCTTGAGGTACAATGTTCACATATACGACAGTACAAGTTCATGTGATATTTTAACAACTCGTTGGTCCTACTGTCATGCTGACTGCAATAGCTGTGGTCTCGAACTGGGGCAGAGCTCTCGCATGCTCGACACTATATTGATCTCTGCGTGAGGACGCTGCTGTACTGAGAAGGAGGGCGTATCTTCTCGAGTGTCGCACATTGCTTGTTGCGGATTGCAGCGAGACCTCGCTTATGTCTATCATATGGATTCACGTTGCCGACTTTGGTGTAGTATCATGATCTCTAGACGATACCGTAGCTTGTATAACATTCCAGAACAGCATTCTCTCATGCTCTGAAGGTAAGAGTTTGTCAGAAAATGACTGGCTCGCTGGATCATTTCCTCTTTTGCCTGGCCATATCCCGTATCTTCACAGGGTCGGCTAGTTAATATGGATTTGGGAATTTTATTCATGGAAGGTAGTCGGATGCCAATTCTGTCGTCACCCCCTGGCCCCAAGATAGTAGTTCTGTACCCCATTTGTTTGTATCTAGTATCATCTACGTGAAAGTGTGAGAACGTTGTAGAATGTTTGCAAATAACGTAGCTGAGGCGAGACTTGGGTACGAACCCGGTATTCACCTAGTCAGATGGGGAAATCATGAAAATCACATCCAGGCTAGCCGATACACCAGTCCTCGTTGATAATCTGCATGGCCGACTTACCTCCTGAATTCTGTGAGCTATATGCCAATGCGTACGACTATTTGGGAGGGTGACAGGGTCACTAGATAAAAAAAATCGCAGAAATCATTGCAGACATTTATCTATGCCATCAATGAAATGTTCATTGTGCGCCTTTTACTTATTCTGCTTTGGGACAGACACTCTAATCCTGCTCCACCCGGTTTTCCGTAATTTCTACACTGTCGACTTACTTAACTTCTACTTCTCAACATTTCCTCGCACATCCATTGGCTTCTCTGTTGGCACTGTCACACTGTTTCTCATTCTCATTGTCACAAAAATTAATGATGTGAACAGCTAGTCGTTGCGGTCTCCCGCAAAGATACCCACATTAGTTTTCGCGATCAATATCCGTGCTCATGCTGTTAGTTCCCACTACAACCACGTAACTAGTAGTCCTTACCGAATAATATTCTAAGTTTCACCTGTTTAGCTCTACCGAATCTCAAATTTCTTAATTCGGTTTTCAATGTTACTAGTCCACGTAAAGTGTGTACGGGAGTTTCTGTCAAAGAAAAGTATGTAGGACGTTTTTAGAATGTGTGGCCATCTCTCATTTGCCCCGCGGACAGTAGCAAGTCTGAGAAAAGTGTTACGCAATAGTTTATCGATTCCAATATGAAATCAGCTGGCTATCCTATAATTTTCATACCAGAGTGAAAATATCGTTTAATATATTAGAGGATGTGTAAACTAACATCCAATATTAAACATAGAAACAGAAATAAGGGGAAGATGTCGCATACCTATCCCCCAATGTATAAATAAATGGTGACCCAAAAAAGTACACAAAACACTATAAAGCCGGTGGTTCGATGGAAGCGATGAAACCACATATGACTTTAATTTATATCGCAGTGTTTTGTTTTCCACAATAACTTTGAGTCAACATAATGCAGTTACATAAGACGACTGCTGTATTCTGTCGCACACTCCGTCGATAAAAGCGGACAATCACATAAAATTGGAAACGAAAAACATTTATATGGATCACCTGTTTAAACTGATGCGAAGGACATGGTGAAGTAAGATTTCTTTACTTTAGCAATCAAGAACTACAATTTCTTTATGGATAAACCATGTCGGCCGGTGTGACCGAGCGGTTCTAGGCGCTTCAGTCTGGAACCGAGCCACCGCTACGGTTGCTGGTTCGAATACTGCCTCGGGCATGGATGTGTGTGATGTCCTTAGGTTAGTTGGGGTTAAGCAGCTCTAAGTTCTACGGGACTGATGACCTTAAATGTTAAGTCCCGTAGTGCTCAGAGCCATTTGATAAACCATGAGTGCTATTGACAAGAAGACCTCAAATTGATTCCATACGTCTAGATTTCCCGAAGATGTTTGTCACCGTTCCTCACAAGGGCGTTATTATCAAACTGAGTTCCTATGGAGTGACATTGCAACTGTGTGACTGGATTTGTGATTTTCCGTTAGAAATGTCATAGTTTGTAGTAACTTATGTAAAGTCATCTAACAAAACAGAAGTGTTATCGCGTGTCCCACAAGGAAATGTTCCAAGTCATCTACTGTACCTAATCAACATAATCGATTAAGGAGACAATCTGAGCAGTCCTCTTAGATTTTTTATGCCTAGTAAAGTAAAAAATGCAAAATGATTCTAACAAGGTACCTGTAGGATGCGAAAAGTGACATTTGACACCAAACAATTAAAGAGGGAGGTCCTCCTCGTGAGTAATCTAAGAAATCCGTTAAACTGGGAAAGTCAGAGAAGGATAGATCATTTTGTACTATCGCAGAAGAGGGAAGATACTATCACGGATATGATGTGGAAGTTGCGATGGCAGTCATTAAAACAAAAGGGTTTCTCGTTGCGCCGAGATCTTTTCCCGAAAATTCAATCACAAATTTTGTCCTTGGAATGCGAAAATATTTTGTTGGTACCCATACGCATACGGAGAAATGACCATCATAATAAAATAAGAGAAATCAGAGCTGGCATTGAAACAATTTAGTGTTAGTTTTTTGAAAGTGTTATTTGGGAGCGGAGCGGTAGAGATATAGTCTGAAAGTGGTATATGACGCCTCTGCCAAGTACTTCAGTGTCAATCAGAAGTTAGTGATGTAGATCATGTCCTAGTACGACGATAATTGGTTATATGGCTAGGATTACTGTGAGTTGTGGTGTGTCTAGTGAAACGGCGATGAATCTGATTGTCCGTATCCTTTAGACAATGAACGTTTCTGCCTTCAGACCTGTCCGCGTATATGAGCTACAGTTCTTGAGACACTTCAGGTGAAGATAAAATGCTAAATTTCAGGGACAGCGCATACATTTGACTGTCAAATAAATGCGGAACATCCCAGGAATTTTTAAATTTGATTTACGAATGTAAGACCTGAGCTTGTAAATCCCCCTGAGCAGTACACAAGACCGTCAGCGTTGTGTAGGCCACAGCTTAAATGAAGAAAAAAGATAACGATTTTACTATTTTGAACATGATTCCTCAAGTTACAACGATATGAGGCTGCACGGTACTTTGACGTTTGTTTTTTACTTTTCTTTTTGTACGCCTTCATACTGGAATATGACACTCATCTTCTGCGATACATATACGATCAGTCCGTCGGTGATTTTTTTTTGTCAATGGTGAATATCATTTCTTACGTCATTCACCACTAACAAAAATTGTTTGGCAATAGTGAATGGCGTTTCTTACGTCATTCAGCATTGACAAAAAAAATCACCGAAACGCTGAGGAGACAGACCGTGTTCTGGAAGACGTCGTCATACCTTACTGGTCATAAAAGTATTAATCATTAGTAATAATCTCTCTCTCTCTCTCTGTCTGTTTTTCTCCACACGCGTGTGTGTGTATGTGTGTGCATGTGTTTCAAGGAAGCGTGGAGAAGGAGAGGAAGGAAGACGGGTGAGGCCTTATAGAACTTGTTACTTGCTTATGGAACCAAGTAGCCAAAATAACCTGTGTGTTGCGATGGGCTATGGCCTTCTACACCTTAATTTTTTCTTACTGTGTTCGTGATGAGATGACTGCCCATTGAAATTTCCTGTACACCATTGACATGTTTCCTGTGTAATTTACCTCCCTCGTTCTGGTGTAATAAGTAACATTTAGCGATCAGTTCACATAAAGGTTTCGTTTCCTGAATGTCATCAGTACCTACGTATCAAAAAACTCTTACTTTCAGCTTGTCGGTTAATAGATTTAAACGACATGAAGATGAGATACAGCAAACGTGAAATTAACGTAAAGTGTAAATCATGCTTTGACATACGAACTACTTGCGTTTGAGTGCTACCACACAAAAATATGTGGAAGCGAAGTCACCAACATGCTTTATAAAGTGTGAGGCAGTTAGGTCAGGCCATCCCAAATGTATCCACAATGAATAAATACATCGAGGTGCCGTTTTCGCCAAGTTGTAGCGCACACTATGGAGGATTTTCTGACGTTCGCAAGTAATTTTTATCGTTTAAAGTTGCCAAATTGCGACACCGACGTTTTTTTGTAATGGGTCTATATATTTTTTCCGTTTTATTTGAAAGAAGATTGTGAGAGTAGTTCAACGACATAACATGTATGGGACTTGATGAAATAATATCAAAATAACAGCGCTGCAAACTACTGTCCCACTTTCCAGAGAAGAAATTCCACTAACACATGCCCTTTTACACCAAATGGAAGCAAGCACACAACTCAGGGTAGGTTCAAGTGTTTCTTATCAGGGCTGTCATACCAAGTACTTAAAATGTTAATCCTGAGTATTTCTATGTAGTATAAAATGATTCTGGAAGAAAAATACTACACTTTGCATTTCATCTGGAGTTAACGGCAGCAGAGGCCCGTGTCATAAGATTTATTTGACTTCGGCAGTCGACGGTGTTTCCTAATAGACCACATGTTTGAATTTTCGCCTCAGATAAAAGTATAGAATTCTTAAGTTTGGTGAATGTGCAGACCATTTTACGTTTCTGAACTACATTACAATGCTCTCCAAATGTTCTCTTAAGAGGGTCTGCCCTTAGATGTGAGGAAAGGGAGGGACATCCGTCTTGTTGGCACCACACTGACGCCTTATGTCCAATGGGATGTTCTCCAATAACTGCAGCAGCAGCATATCTTAGGAACTCGAGGTAATTGAATGTATTTAGGTTCACATCAACAAAGCAGGGACCGATTATGGGAGTCTTCGAAAACATGCACTAAACGTTGATAGAGCGTTGGTTTAACCTACTTCTTTTAGTCAATGTGAGTTTTCAACTTCAGATCTGTCGAGTTGGGTGGCCAGAATTTCAATAATAACCCCCCACTGTGTTCCTCGAACCAATCCATCATACTCCTGCCCTTGTAACATGGTACATTATCTTGTTGATAAATGCCACTGCCTTCGGGAAAAGTCATCATTATGAAGGGTAATGTACGAGGCGTGTTTTTTAAGTAAGTACAGTTTTGAAATTAAAAAAAAAGACGTGCTAAGAAATCTCAATAATTTTACTTTTACGTGAAAGCCTGTACCTTAATCTACATTTCTACATAATTTCCGTCAATATTGAGGCACTTGTCACAACGTTGTACCAGTTTTTGAATACCCGCCTCATAGAAGTCTTTTTTTTCCTTGGCGTTTTCTATTCTCCGGACATCTAGTTTCTACAACTTCCAATATAATGTTTACAAAGACAGGTCGTGAGTGCTTGGTACTACTAAGGAGACTGCCTACACTAGGTTTGTCCGTCCTCTTTTAGAATACTGCTGCGCGGTGTGGGATCTCTACCACATACGATTGACGGAGTACATCGAAAAAGTTCAAAGGAAGGCAGCACGTTTTGTATTATCGCGAAACAGGGGTGAGCGTGTCACTGAAATGATACAGGATTTGGGATGGACATCATTAAAACAAAGGCGTTTTTCGTTGTGGCGGAACCTTCTCAGGAAATTCCAATCAACAACTTCCTCTTCCGAATGCGAAAATATTTTGTTGATGACGACCTACAACGGGAGAAACGATCACCATGACAAAATAAGGGAAATCAGAGCTCATACGGAAAGGTATAGGTGTTCGTTCTTTCCACGCGCTATACGAGGTTGGAATAATAGATAATTGTGAAATGGTTCGATGCACTCTCTGCTATACATTTAAATGTGATTTGCAGAGCATCCATGTAGATGTAGATGTAGATCTGGATACACTTCAGCATACCTCCACACCTCTGCTGTAAGTTTGGCGACATTTAGCTTCAACGAGATTAACATTTTCTACTGTCGGTTATATTGTGAATGTTTTAATAGCCTTAATAGCAAGTTACCCGATTAATACAAAAATAGAGCACAGACTGATGGGCTTTAAGTGCAAGAACCATGCCTGAGTTCCATGTTTGCTTCGAACTATCTGGATACTCTTCAGCATACAACCGCACATCTGCCATAATAGACTGGAGATATTCGCCATAAAAGATGTCCACTTTTTCGACTGTCGCATTCATTGTGAATTTCTCAACAGCTCTACGAGCACAGAGCACATACTGACTGGCTTCAGGTGCAAAGGTAAACGCAAGAAACATACGTGTGTTACGAGTTTTTGTACATTTGCTATAGCAGGGGAAACGTTTGTGGAATCTCTCGTCCTAACGACGGGACAGTGGTTTCCCGTACTGGTAGCCAGGTACTATTTGATCAAGACTCATATATATAACGTTGTTGAAGTTCTCTTAGAAGATTCTTTCAAATGTCACAGAAACGAGTATACAGTAACATTAGAAAAAAACAAAGTCGATGTTGTAATTCGGTGACTAAAAACGGTAAAAATTACTTACGAGCCTCATTAAATTCATCGCATTGTCCGCCATAGCTTGGAGAAAACCATATCTCGATATATTTTTCTCTACTGGATAACCTACCTTAGCTACCTCAGCCTGTATGAAGAGTGGTTACACAGCAGGCTTCTTTTCCGAAATCATATCTGAGTGTTGGTTGTAGATGATAACTTCGTCTTATGCCACGTGTAAGAGGGAGAAACAGCTACCAGCACATTTCAGGAATCGACAGCGGAAGAATCTTGTGTTATCGAGACTGTGGTTCATCGTTCCATGAAGTTACTGCTGGCGTTGGTCGGTATCCCACTACTGTCATGGGCTTACCGAATCAATGGTTTCAGGAGGGACATACCCAACGCCATGCACGATCTCAACGACCCCACACGAATAGCGCTCGAGAGGATAGAAACATTTTTCGCACAGCCATACATGAACGCACAGCTACCCCATGTATACAGAGTCAGGAAATTGGGTTGTTTGAATCAAGATATATATTCATAATGACAGTTCAACGACACCTAGAATACCACTGATTGTGAATACAGCGTTTAATCATACAGTTTCCCCTGACACAGTATAGAGAGAGAGGTTCCCCGACCGTGGTGCACACAACACCGGACGCAGGAATTACACTAGCCATCGTCTTCTCAGACAAGACACCGTTCAGCATACAGTACCACAATTGACATACCCATCTACGGAGATTCTGTGGAGCAATAAAGTTCCCAGAGTCAAAAAAGCATCGTATGAAGGTCTTAACTCTTGGTGTGAAGCTATGAGATGACACTGGGCTGAACAGCTGCTGTCGCGTTTCAGATGTGTTAAGGACTATGACTGTATCCTACTTTACTTTCGAATTATTTCATAAGATAGTGGAAGACAGCATACTGCCTGATAACGAGGGTGTTGGGATGGGCCAGGAAGCTCATCAGATCACTAACATCTGAAAAGGTCTGGTTATGAGTTTCAGAGAGATTTGCACGCTATGGATCTCCAACCACTGTGACTAATAAACTCTGGCATAGACGCGAGGCAGCATGCAATGCCAATGCTCAGTTCGACTCACTGCTCAAGCCATTTGGGGCCAGTGTTTCCGCTGGAAATGGCAGCTCGGTGTAAAAGTTTTTACGTCATATAATCCGTGGGCATATGGAAGACATAGGGGATCCGCTATTAGTCTGAGTTTAACAGAGGTTTGGAAAAATTTGGGTCAAAAAGTCATAAGACAAATGTAACATTCCTTCGGAATTTCTAAAATCATTTCAGGAAGTGGTAACTAAGTTGGTTTCTAGAAACTTTAAGTCCAGAGACATATTATCAAACTTTCGGAGAGCTCTAATCCACACAATGCCAACAGAAGCACGATATAATAAAAGTCAAGACACATTCGTAGTGTTCGTCGAATCAGAAGAAAACATTCGTCAGTGCAGAATGGTAAAAGATATTAGATGTTTCTACTGCCAAGGAACTAGTACTATTTATTTCATGTTTTAAGTGCTTGTGTAGGGGTTACCGATTGTACTATTTGTGTTGCTATTTCTAGACTTGGTTCTACATGTTGCACGTGTGCTGTCATGTTGTATGTTTGTATGCATGATGCCATATCCGTGAACGGATTTCATAGGTGGGAGGGGATCCTCGGAACATCGACACTCGCCTCCTCGAATGGCTTATTAACCCTTATATTGAATGACTGTCCCATTGTTTACGTTAGTCATTATCCTTAACAGTACTTAGTTATCATATTAAAGTGCTGTTTAGATACATGGATCAATCAAGTGCTGTCTGCTTTTCTTATAGTTATCTTATTTATCTATTTTAGGTGTTATGCTCGTTATGTTATGAGTCTATCTACGACTGAGTTTGTATCCTCCCAAGGATTATGTCGTCGTGTTTGTTGTGTGTCTGTTAGAGATATGCTATACTGATTTTCGTGTCTATAGACGTCATCCAGTGTTCTTGAAGCCTTATCAGCGATGCTCCCTAGATCACACCATTTGTGTGGGTCCCGTAACATTTCTTTCATGTCTTCGTATGCTTTTATATGTCTTACGTGTGTGAGGGTGTTGCAATGTAATGTCACGTATTCTGGTGATTCATATGCCCTACAGATGCACGTAGCACTCTGGCTGAGTCCCACGCGGTTCAGGTGGCGGTCAAAAAGTGAACCATGCCACGGCCTGGAATCGGATGTTTCAACATCAGTCGTTCACGTATATTGGAGATAAAAGAGAAAACGTGACTGCCTTTCTCGGTCATCTTCCACTGCCATCTCGAGCTGTTTAGTTGACGCATGTCTACAATATTTTCCCCCATTTTAACTAGTACGCCGCCGCTTTGTGGCTGAACAGTGATGTCAATGGGCCAAGACCTCAGAACACACACAAGACTTCTACCGCTTTGAAGCCAAAATCGCCAAACATTCTGAATAGTGTGCTCCTCTGTCTTCGCCTCATAGGTTTCCGTAGGTCACTTGACACAGGCGCGCTCTCGATGAAAATAGAAAAGCAAACTAAACTCTTCCCGAACAGGCGATGAAGGCCCAACGGTACTGACCGGCAACCGTGTCATCCTCAGCTCATAGGCGTCACTGGAAGTGGTTATGGAGGGGCATATGGTCAGCACACTCTCTCCCGGCCGTATGTCAGTTTCCGAGACCGGAGCCGCTACTTCTCAATCAAGTAGCTCCTCAGTTTGCCTCACAAGGGCTGAGTGCAGCCCGTTTGTTAACAGCGCTCGGCAGACCGGATGGTCACCCATCCAAGTGCTAGCCCAGTCCGACAGCAATGAAAATAAGAAGATGGGTTAAAATATGCTAAAACAAGGACTGGACGAACAATAGAGAAAAGAAAGACGGAAAGTAACTTTAGACCACTAGATAAATTACTCTTGGACTGTGAGGAACCGGAAAAGAAGAGAATCAAAAGTTCGAAATATCGTACTATATAGAAGGATGTTGGAAAGTAAAATGGTTCAAATGCCTCTGAGCACTATGGGACTTAACTTACGAGGTCATCAGTCCCCTAGAACCTAACTAACCTAACGACATCACACACATCCAAGCCCGAGGCAAGATTCTAACCTGCGACCATTGCGGTCGCGCGGTTCCAGACTGTAGCGCCTAGAAACGCTCGGCTACACCGGCCGGCGTTGAAAAATAGACGGGTTGATGAGATAAGAACTGTGGAGATCCTTCACAGAATCAGTGAGGATAGAACCGCATGGAAAATATGAAGAAGAAGAATCGACGAGATACTGGGTCATGTGTTAAGGCATCAAGGAATAACGAGAAAGGGTCCTGTAGTCCCCTTTCTTTATCATTTTATTTGCATTGCAGTGCACTCTGCATCCTACAGAACAATTCGGGTGTTTTCGTCGCTAAACTTCGTACCAGAGAAGACTGAGCTCTGATTCAATCTAGCCGTATTTATTTCTACGATTTGCAAGCATCATATGGTTGTTATGTTGGTTCTTTTCAGACTTGCAAATGCGTCTATGACGCCATTATAAGTCTTCCATGGTTTTACATGTAACCCAACTTAGACCATTATTCCATAAAATGTTTATCCGTTGTTCTCCTATTCCAAAACTCTCTGGCATGCGTGAATGAATGTGGGTGTGTTTCATTTTCCTTTACGGTGGTTTAGTCTGCTGCAGAGAATCAGCGGTAGTCTTCCAAAATGGCCAACCCTTGTAGTTCTCAGGTAGGCAAAGAGGTTTGTTCCCTTTGTGTGAAAGTTATCGGTGTTAGGTTGGTGGCGGAAGTCTCATCTCTGGACTTTCCTGGCCACGGGGTCGTGTGAGAGAAGTTTTAGTGTGAGACAGGCAGTCGGCTTACAGCTCTCCCAGGGTCTGCAGCCGAGGTCTCTTCGAAGAAGGGTAAGATGATTTAACCGCGTGGCGAGTTGTCTCATAGCGAGAGGGGAGTTTTTAGCTTTCGGTCTGAAGTGCACCCTCGGTTCAGTGTGAATGTTTGTGTGCCTTTGACTGCGTATGTATACATTCTAATTTTTTCCGAATCTTGATCATTTTTGCCTCTTCGTGAATTTTCTGTGTTTCATTATTATATGTCCGTTGGGAACCATCCACGTGGGTTAATATTAGAGTTTGTTGGCCTTCTGCCATTACCCTCTGTCTATTCAAATGTGTCCTCCGTAAAATGTTAATTTTTGACGGCTGCTGGTTTGATGTTGCTAAAATTTGGCCGCGGTACGTAGCAATTGTGTCTCCGCGAACCACATGGCCACACGAGTTAACTGTGAGCCTAACTTTCCGGTGGCCCCCTGCCTCTTTTCTAGAGTTTACTTATTCCTCTGATTTTGGAATATTAAATATATCCTTTCCGGATTATTCAGTTGTATTTGTGGTTTGTGATTTCATGTTAAGCGCGTAAGCATGTATGTGTGGCTCTCGTTGAGGCGGTTTCTCCAATCCGAGGTTCAACTTTAAATGCAACCGTTATATTCAGATTTACTCTTTTATTTAATCATTTTTCAACACAGCGGAACAAACCTCCTAGTATGTTAGTGTTGGGGCCGTCCTTGCTGCTCTTTGAATGAATATGTGTCCGAATGAGAGTAAACCTTTCCCAACCTCCTCTAATTACTATTTTCGATTCCAAATTAAGAGATTCTGTCGTGGATCGTATAGCGTTTCACAAGCAATTGTACGTAGTTACCAGGCAACAGCAGTTATGTAGATGTCTTATATTAATGTCTCAAGAAATAGATAATTTTGTTTAAAGTCTTATCCAGTGTACCGATCTTACGTCTTCTTTACCTACGCCATTCACCTTGTAGTTTCCTTGTTAGCCCATCCATAGCGTATCCATGTGCACAGGTTCAATAATTAGTGTTCCCTTTTTTAATTAAAACAAATTCTTTAGAAGAGATCTTGTTTTCAGGCATGTTGCTGCAAGCTGCTCTTAATCACAGTGTTCACACAACTTTTACTTTATTTTAATATTTGATTCATGTGAACAACTCCTGGATCATATTAATAATTGCAACCCATTTTATGAGTGACATTACAATGAATGTTCTTTTATGAGTTTTTTCTGATGACTAAGTTGATTAATTTTCCAACTCAGTCGAACCTCTTGTCTGTCGTGTGGCTACAGTTGGTGGCGACCCTATTTTTTACTTTGATTTTAATGTCAGATAACACATTTGCGTATGGCTCTTTGAGCCATCAGGAAACAGCTCAGGGCTCCACTCATTTCATAAACCCCACTTCAGTGCACGTAACTTACAAATTTCCATGGTACTCGAGGGAGAAGTAGAAAGTAGAAACTGTAGGAGAAGAGAGATAGTGGACTTTATTCAGTAAATAACAGAGGGCGTTGGATGAAAGTGCAGCTCTACGATTACTTGGCACTGGAAGGGGATTCGTGTCAGGGGTTATCAAACCTGTCAGAGTACTGATGCCACACCTCCCGCCGAAAGAAAAGAAAAAAATCTATAATCATATATCCTTTATACTATACTGTGTACGCACAATAATCGAATTTCGTTACTTGCTCTCCTTTCTGGCGCTACAGCTTTAATGTTCAGTTTGTTCAGTTTATTGTTGTGCAAGATGCTTCTCTTTTTAAGTGTGTGTTTGTGTTTCTTTCGAAGGTCACGAACAGTCCAAAGCGTGCCAAAGTTCTGTAAATATACCAAAGGTGCACTGTTGCCAGTGGGAGACTCTACTAGCGAATGTAGAATTAAGTTCACACAATCATTAGCACGAACTGAATTTATTAGCATCCACAATATCATGTGTGCCACGCGCACATTCTAGACAGCACCGTCGTTGGCGCCCCGTCTCACGAGATGGTGACGCCGGCATTCTCGCCGATCCAGTCGAGGAAGGCTGTGACGCGCATGAAGACGTCGGGCTGGCCGGACTCACAGTCGTTGGCCGTGCCCCACGAGACGACCCCCACCACCAGCGGCTCGCCGTCCGAGCCAGTCACCGCCAACGGGCCACCGCTGTCGCCCTGTAACCAGAAAAGTCGGCTGTTCATGTCTGCAGATGTAGACCCCTTAACTATCACTATCTGCTTCATATAATCCAGATCATGATCCGTCTCTGAAGGACATTTCTACACCTCCGTCAACAAATTCAAAACTTCACTCAATGCAATAGAGGCCATAGTTCATCATGCGCTCCTGTGTTCCATTTATACTAATGGCAACCGAACTAGAAATGTGCCACACAACCCTGGTCGCTGACGATATTGTAACTTATAATTCTCATACGAATTTCAGTTGCATTACTATGAATTTAATCCGACACTTTGAGAAAATCACACAGTGGTATATGCTGTGATATATCAAAATTAACTCAAATGAAACCGAAGCAGTCAGATGTACATTACAATGAAGAACCCAAGTTCAGTTGTATGATACTGCTGTGCCAATACTTCCAATGATGACAATAACATCGTCGTGCGGGATTAGCCGAGCGGTCTTAGGCGCTGCTGTCATAGACTGTGTGGCTGATCCCGGCGAAGGTTCGAGTCCTCCATTGGGCATGGGTGTGTGTGTTCGTCCTTAGGATAATTTAGGTTAAGTAGTGTGTAAGCTTAGAGACTGACGACCTTAGCAGTTAAGTCCTATAAGATTTCACACACATTTGAACATTTTTGAACAATAACGTCGTGTCAATCCTTGACTCTCATCCTGCTTGAAAATTTCATATTGCTAAAACAACGCAATGTTGTTTTTCCAACTTTACTCCACGATGAGAGGAGAAAGATTATCTATAAATAAAAAATTAATGATACGGAATACATATCTCAACGTGTGGATGCAAACTATAGATCACTCCCTATGACGTCGACATATTCTACAGTCAAGTCCTACAAACTAAAACCCTCACAGTATTACCGCCACCCTCACGGTTCCAATTAAACCATATCAGTGCAGTGATTAGCACAGTGGAGTAGAATTTGGGAGGTCGACGGTTCAAATTCGCTTCCGGCCGTCCAGATCTGCATTTCCCGTGATTCCCCTAAAACGTTCCACGCAGATGCCGGGATGGTTCCTTTGAAAGGACACGGTCGATTTCCTTCCCTGTTTTCGAAACAATCGGAGCTTTTTATCTGTCCCTAATGAGTTCGTTGTCGATGAGATATAAATATCTGATTTTTCTTCTTCCTTAAATCTCATCGTTTATTGGAACAAAAGCCACAGTGTTTTTCAAAAAATCTGCTGTCTCCCTTCACTAGGCTAACAGCCTCTCTTGCCTCTGTTAAGAATGCCTTCAATCAAACCTACTGAATCAACCACTGTTGCTTTAGATTCTGTATCTATTTCTCTTTCTAATGACTTCGTGTCATTATTATGTCTCTCCATGATAACCACTTCGTAAATGTTGTCTCAAGTCAGAAACCATAATTTTAATGGGGCTTCAATCATTAAATGGGCTTGAGGCCAATTAAGACTGCGGTCGTCTGAAAATACAAACAATATTTTCTCCGAAAACTGCAACACAGCAATGATATTTGTGAGAGAAGTGAACATTGTAGTACAGTCTGGGTACTTCAGAATACACACGCGATCAGGATTACGGAATAATACTCAGTCTTTGAGAATTCCGTATGATACGAAGCAGCATGTAATGAGAGTCGAAAAAATAGAGAGTTTTGGGGGGAATTAGCTTACGAGACGTGAAGCACTCTGATTAATTGTCAACAGCAATTTTGCTCAAACGTTACAGCACTTTTGGAATTATGTGGCAGTCGGAGCCCGTGTATCCATAAATTAAACGCAGCTGTAAAACAACATGTCCAGCATCTCTTCTAGGGAACTAATTTTCATCGTGGAACGATGTATTGCATGTAAATGACAAATCTACACGGATATTGTAGAAAACTCGGCCGTTGGTAATCCAAAACAGCGGCAGAAACTAGCTTTCTTACATGGACATTAATTCACGCTCGCATTCCTTGAGGTAGCAAAAGAAATCATAGCAGGTTGACATGTGCCGGATATCATTTGATCCTCCTTAAATGTCTAACAAAGAAACGTTAGAACTCCATATTTTTCCAAAATGGAATACCTCGTTCTTACGCGTTTAAAGGGTGCAGAACAAACTCACGGCCATATCAGGGCTGATTTGTATGAGGGAAGTAATTTTAAGAGGAGAGACTACTTAAATGGGTGACGACTGTGTCGGTGATCGAGGCGACTCTGTGAAGAATTTAATGAAAACATGTGGCGAATGGTGTGCAATGTATTTCTGTGGTATCTTCTATAAACTTTCTTATGTAAGAAAATGTCCCTTACTTTCCGAATGTTCTTTGTGGAACGCATACTTACATAGCAAGTATGCTGGCCATTAGTGCCCATTGCACAGATCGCATTGGAATCGACAAGTTCACCGTATATAGCCTGGCAGTCTGCGTTATCCCAGATCTGTACATCAGCGTATTGAAGGTATCCAGCAACAGTCCATGCATCTGGAAACAAGGTAAAGAGTGCAAATGTGAATACGTCAGCATGACAACTTCACTTTCTAGGACATGCGAATGTATGATATAATAAATTGAGATTTTTTATCTTCTCCAAGCGATACTTTAAATTTATTGTAAATCATTATATGAAATTATTGGGCATTGCCTCACAGAACTTATGTTAAGTCTCTGAAAGCAGTGTTATTTACATCTGATGTTTAAAACTATGTATATAGTATTACAACTAAATCAAGTGTAATAAGTCTAGATATAGGCAAAGTAAAATATACATTTCACTCGTTTACATAATTGTTATTTCCTTCTATATTGCTTTCCCCTGCTCACGTAATGGCACATGACGTGATTAGCATAACTATAATGTGAGACGAATTGCAATAGTTTCATTATTCAATTTCATTTCAATGTTTCTTCCACATCACACTTTGAGTTGTGCCATAATCAGAATCTGTAAAATAAAACAGGGAAAGCAACATGAAAAGTCAGTGGTCTTGCTTACAGAACACTCATGAGGTCATTCTAGGATACTGCTTAAATGTGTGGGAGCCATACCATACTAAACTAGCAGAGGTTATTGAATGAGTGCAAAGAAAGGTAGGACGAATGTTCGAAGCATTCTTTTAGCTATGTGAATGCATCATGAAGATGCTGAAAAGCCTAAACTGACAAACACTCTTAATACGGAATGGAACTATTCTGCATAGTGCTATTTGCAGTGTCTGTTTTTGGGTTTAGTATATAATGTCTTTAAGATGTGCATACATGTTTGAAGACCTGGCACTGATACGATCAACAGCTATATGAAACGGAAGAAATGTATTCGGAATTGCGAATGCAGTCGTAATGCAACTCCACCATTAGTGACAAACGAAAATCTGTGCCAGATCAAAGCTCAAACCCAGATTTCCTGCTTTACATGTGTGGTCGCTGTTGTATCATGTATCGATACCACGCCATGAGAATCATTACAGTGGTAATGGGATTGAAAGTTTCCGTTGAATGTCAAAAGCGGTTGTGTGGAATCAAGCGGCCCCAGTGGTGTGGCCAGATAAGCCACACCTTCACTGGCTCTGTACCATGAGCGCCCTCTGCCACCACGACAAAGGGCGGTTGGCAGCAATGACTAAACCCACTCACACTCGGAGCCACATCGCCACATGTCGCTAAGCTAACGCCGGCAGATCTCGGCCCTGACACCATAGTTCCTGCAGTAGTCTAGAACAACTCATCAGTAGCTGCACTCTATTCTTGTTGCATCATTTGTTATGCATCTTCCTACATTTGGAGACATACAAGTTAAGTAAATGTTCTGTTTACTGTGTTACTTGTTCCCTAATCATTTCTGGTCTTGTTCAGCTTTCCCACGATGGCAGTTGCCACACCACTCCGTAGCCCACCTCTCCTTACCACTTTGAAGGGATACACAACAATCGCCTTAACCACTTTGGCTGTCCGAGTATGCTTCCATGTACGCATGTCTGAAGGACATTGCACAGAACATCGAAAACACAGCATTGCAAATAGTATCACATGCCTAGACAGGCCACAACAATAATAATAAGGTCTCGCTCTGTGCAGGAATCACAGCAATTGTACAAGTGCAAGACATAGGCACTCAGTGACATATGGAAATTTTGGTCGGTCCTGGACACGTGCTTGGATAGCCAAAGTGGTTAAGGCAACTGACTGCATAAAACAGAAAATCTAAGTTTGGGCCCTGGTATGGCACAGAATTTCATTTGTCACTAAATAATTGTGAGTTGCAGTCTAATCGTATTCACAGTTCTGAATTCATTTCTCCTATTTCGCGAAAACCCCTCTTCTTATAAAGTCTCAAGAACCAGTACATACATACATACATACATTAATCCTTGTTCCATAGATCATGAATATGACATTTCGTAATGATGTGGAATGTGTCACTTTAAAATAAGTTTTCTGTACACAATTTCATTAATTAATTTTTTTACAGTTATTATTTCATATCTAAGAATTCATCTACTGAGTAGAAGGAGTTGTCAATCAGAAATTCTTTTAATTTGCTTTGAAATATTGGTTGGCTATCTGTCAGACTTTTAATACTATTTGCAAATGACCAAAGATTTTTGTGGCAGCATAGTTTACCCCTTTCTGAGCCAAGTGAGATTTAATCCAGAATAGTGAATATCATCCTATCTTCTAGTGTTGTAGCTATGCACTTTGCTGTTATTTTTGAATTGAGATGGATTATTAATGACAAATTTCATAAGTGAATACATGTATTGTGAAGGTACTGTGAATATCCCGAGTTCCTTAAATAAATGTCTGCTAGTTGATATTGGATGGGCTCCAGCTATTATTCTAATTACACGCTTTTGTGCAATGAATACTTTCTCTCTGAATGAAGAATTGCCCCAAAATATGATGCCATATGAAAGCAGTGAATGAAAATAGGCATCATAGGCTAATTTGCTGACATGTTTACCACCAAAATTTGCAATAACCCTAATAGCATAAGTAGCTAGGCCTAACCGTTTCAGGAGATCATCGATGTATTTCTTCCAATTCAATTTCTCATCAATCCACACACCCAGAAATTTTGAGTATGCTACCTTAGCAACAGACATCCGTTCATAGTCTATATTTATCAATGGTGTTATGCCATTTACTGTACAGAATCGTATAAATTGTGTTTTGTCAAAATTTAGTGAGAGTCCATTTGCAGAGAACCACTTAATAATTTTCTGAAAGGCATTATTTGCAATTTCCTCAGCTGATTCGTGCTTCTTGGGTGTTATTATTACACTTGTATCATCAGCAAAAAGAACTAACTTTGCATCTTCATGAATTAGAGTGGAAATTCGTTAATATATATGAAGAACAATAAGGGCCCCAAGACTGAACCCTGTGGGACAGCATTCTTGATACCTCCTCAGTTAGAGGACTCTGCTGGTTTTTGTAGACTATCTGTACTGTTAATTTCAACCGTCTGCATTCTTCCAGTTAAGTATGAATTAAACCATTTGTGCACTGTCCCACTCATACCACAATACTTAAGCTTATCTAGAAGAACTTCATGATTCACACACTAAAAAGCCTTTGAGAGATCACAAAATATCCCAATGGGTGATGTTCGGTTAATCATTGCATTTAATATTTGACCAGTGAAAGCATATATAGCATTTTCTGTTGAACAGCCTTTCTGAAAACCAAACTGACATTTTCTTAGTACTTCATTCTTACAAATATGTGATGCTACTCTTGAATACATTACTTTTTCAAGAATCATGGAGAAAGCTGTCAGAAGTGAGATTGGATGGTAGCTGTTAGCATCAGATTTATCCTCTTTGTTATGCAATGGTTTAACAATAGCATATTTCAGTCTATCTGGAAAATTCCCTGTTTGAGTGAGCTACTACATATATGGCTCAGAATCTTACTTATTTGTTGGAAACAAGCTTTTAGCACTCTGTTGGAAGAGCCATCAATTCCATGTGAGCTTTTACATTTGAGTGAATTTATTATTTTCCTAATTTTAGTAAGAGAGGTCGGTTGAATTTCAATTTTATCAAATTGTGTAGGTACTGCCTCTTTCATATACTGGTTTGCATTTTCTAATGAATAGCTGGAACCTATTTTCTCTACAACACTTAAAAAATGATTATGAAAAATGTTTTCTACTTCTGACTTCTAGTTAATAAAGTTTTCATTGTGTTTGATAGAAATACAGTCTTCCTGTGCTCTCAGTGGCTCTGTTTCTCTTTTCACAATATTCCCAATTGTTTTAATGTTATTATGAGATGTGCTAACCTCAGACATAATGCACATACTTCTGGACATGTTAATGACTTTTCTTAATACAGTGCAGTAGTTTTTATAACATTTCATTGTTTTGGGATCATTACTCCTCCTAGCTATAAGATACATTTCCTTTTTCTGTTTACAAGATATTTTTATCCCTTTAGTAAGCCATGGCTTTTTACATGGTTTCTTACAATTATATTTCACTGTTTTCTTAGGGAAACTGTTTTCAAATATACTCACAAAGGTATCGTGAAATAGGTTATGCCTCATCCCAGTCTAATAGTTGCAAGATTTCCCTAAAATTTTGAAGTGTTAAATCGTTAATGGAATGCACTATTTTGGAGGACTGTTTTGCGTTACTGTATGGAGCTGTGTCATATATAGTAACTAGCTGTGCATCATGATCAGACAGACCATTCTTAACAGGAAAAGTTTTTATTTCATTATATTTATTTTGGTCTATGAAAACGTTATCTATTAGTGAGCTGCTTTCCTGTACCACCCAAGTAGGAAAATCAATAACTGATGTCAAACTGCAAGAAACAAGTAATACTTCAAGGTCAAGCTTTCTATCTGACTCTTTCGGAAAATCTACTTTGAAATCCCCACAAACAATAATTTGCTTTCCATTGTCTGACAGGCAGCACAACAAAGAATCCAAGTTTTTCAAATACAGTTAAAAATTTCCCAGTGGGGACCTGTACACAGCTACAATTATGAAAGTGCCTTTATTTAGTTTAAGCTCACATGCACATGCTGCTCTGTGTTGCTCTACACAAAATTTTTTAGTTTCCAAATTTTTCACACTGTGACTGATTTTAACATATATGGCAATTCCTCCTCTCTCCATAGTGTTTCTACTTATATGACCTATAAGCTTATATCCACCTACATTTACCATTTCAATACCTGTGACTATATGGTGTTCAGTCAGGCATAGTGCATCTATTCCACCCTCAGTTTCTAAATCTTCTATACAAACAAGAAGCCCATCTACTTTGTTTTTTAATCCCCTGATGTTCTGAAGAATAGTGAAGAATCTAGAAATAGTAATTAAAACTTCCAGGCTAAGAGGCCGTGGTCCAATAGTAGAAATACTTCTCCCTGACGTTTCGTTGTCAGCTGTGGGCAACATCATCTGAGGTGAGTCTACGACTCGAGTCATAGACTCACCTCAGATGATGTTGCCCGCAGCTGGCAACGAAACGTCAGGGAGAAGTATTTCTACTATTGGACCATGGCCTCCTAGCCTGGAAGTTTTAATTCCCGAAGACGCCGGCCGTGAAAGCCTACACGCTATGAATCTAGAAATACACTGCAGTCATCTGCTTATGGATCCTGTATCATTCATTTCAAGACCCTTACGTGAGTGGCATAGGAACAAGTCCTAGTACGTAGTACAATTGCCGGCAGTCTGTGTTGATACATTACATTAGTACTTGTTCCTTAGATAAGGGATATGACATTTTGTGATGATATGTGACATGTCAGATTCACATAAAATTTCTTTACACTGTATTACTTTTTTTCGTTTGCGATTTCATATCTGAAAGTTCATGTATTGAGTAAGAGAAGTTGTCATTCAGAAATTCTTTTAATGTGTTCTTAAATGCTGGTTGGCTATCAGTCAGACTTTAAATGTTATTTGGCAAATGACCAAGGACTTTTGTGGCAGCATATTCACCCCTTTCTGTGCCAATCAGATTGAATGCAGAATGCTGAAGATCATCCTTTCTTCTATGGTTGTAGCTATGCATTTTGGTTTTAATTCTGAACTGGGATGGGTTATTAATAACAAATTTCATACGTGAATGTATCTGTTGTGAATGTATCGGTACCGTAATTTTGGATCAGCTCCAGCTATTACTCTGGTATACACTTTTGTGCAATGAATACTTTTTCTCTTAATGATGAATAGCTGATGAATAACTAACACTTGGTTCAAGAATCATGAAAGAAGGTTGTATACGTGGAAGAGGCCTGGAGATACTGGAAGGTTTCAGATAGGTTATATAATGATAAGAAAGAGATTTAGGAACTAGGTTTTAAATTGTAAGACATTTCCAGGGGCAGATGTGGACTCTGACCACAATCTATTGGTTATGAATTGTAGATTAAATCTGAAGAAACTGCAAAAAGGTGAGAATTTAAGGAGATGGATTAAAACTGAAGAAACTGCAAAAAGGTGAGAATTTAAAGAGATGGGACCTGGATAAACTGACAGAATAATAGGTTGTAGAGAGTTTCAGGGTGAGCATTAAGGAACAACTGACAAGAATTGGGGAAAGAAGAAGAATGGGTAGCTTTGAGAGATGAAACAGTGAAGGTAGCAGAGGATCAAGTAGGTAAAAAGACGAGGGCTAGTAGAAATCCTTGGGTAACAGAAGATTTATTGAATTTAATTGATGAAAGGAGAAAATATAAAAATGCAGTAAATGGAGCTGGCAAAAAGGAATACAAATGTCTCAAAAATGTGATCGACAGGAAGTGCAAAATCGCTAGGCAGGGATGGACAGAGGATAAATGTAAGAATGTAGAGGGATATATCACTAGGGGTAGGATACATACTGCCTACAGGAAAATTAGAGATAGCTTTGGAGAAAAGAGAACCACTTGCATGACTATCAAGAGCTCAGTTGGAAACCCAGTTCTAAGCAAAGAAGAGAAAGTAGAAAGGTGGAAGGAGTATATATAGGGTCTACACAAGGGCGATGTACTTGAGGGCAATATTATGGAAATGGAAAAGGATGTAGATGAAGATGAAATTGGAGATATGATAGTGTGTGAAGAGTTTGACAGAGCACTGAAAGACCTGAGTTGAAACAAGGCCCCGGGAGTAGACAAAATTCCATTTGAACTACTGACAGCCTTGGGAGAGCCAGTCCTGACGAAACTCTACCATCTGGTGAGCAAGATGTATGAGACAGGCGAAATACCCTCAGACTTCAAGAAGAATATAATAATTCCAATCCCAAAGAGAGCAGGTGTTGACAATACGAAAATTACCAAACTATCAGTTTAATAAATCATGGCTGCAAAATGCTAACACAAATTATTTACAGATGAATGTAAAAACTGGTAGAAACAGACCTTGGGAAATATCAGTTTTGATTCCATAAAATTTTGGAACAAATGAGGCAATACTATCCCAACGACTTATCTTAGAAGATAGATTAAGGACAGCAAACCTATGTTTCTAGCATTTGTAGACTGTTTCAAATTCTGAAGGTGGCAGGGGTCAAATACAGGGAGCGAAAGACTATTTACAATTTGTACAGAAACCAGATGGCAGTTATAAGAGTCGAGAGGAGTGAAAATGAAGCAGTGGTTGGGAAGGGAGTGAGATAGGGTTGTAGCTTATCCCTTATGTTATTCAATCTGTATATTGAGCAAGCAGTAAAGGAAACAAAAGAAGAACTCGGAGGAGGAATTAAAATCCATGGAGAAGAAATAAAAACTTTGAGGTTTGCCAGTGACATAGAGTCTCTGTCTGATACAGCAAAGGACCTGGAAGAGCAGTTGAACGGGGTGGATAGTGTCTTGAAGGTAGGATATAAGATGAACATCAACAAAAGCAAAACGAGGATAATGGAATGTAGTCGAATTAAATCAGGTGATGCTGAGGGAATTAGATTAGGAAATGAGACACTTAAAGTAGTAGATGAGTTTTGCTATTTGGGCAGCTAAATTACTGACGATGGTCGAAGTAGTGAGGATATAAATTGTAGACTGGCAATGGCAAGGAAAGCGTTTCTGAAGAAGAGAAATTTGTTAATACCAATTGTAGATTTAAGTGTCAGGAAGCCTTTTTCTGAAAGTGTTGCCATGTTTGGAGGCGAAACATGGACGATAAATAGTTTAGACAAGAAGAGAACAGAAGCTTTCGAAATGTGGTGCTACAGAAGAATGCTGAAGATTAGATGGGTAGATCACATAACTAATGAGGAGGTATTGAACAGAATTGGGGAGAAGAGGAGCTTGTTGCACAGCTTGACTAGAAGAAGGGATCGGTTGGTAGGACATGTTCTGTGGCATCAACGGATCATCAATTTAGTATTGGAGGGCAGTGTGGAGGGTAAAAATCGTAGAGGGAGACCAAGAGGTGAATACACTAAGCAGATACAGAAGGATGTAGGCTGCAGTAGGTACTGGGAGATGAAGAAGCTTGCACAGGATAGAGTAGCATGGAGAGCTCCATCAAATCAGTCTCTGGGCTGAAGACCACAACAACAACAACAACAACAACAGATGAATTACCATAAAATATGATGCCATATGAAAGCAGTGAATGAAAACAGGCATAATAGGTTAATTTACTGGTATGTTTATCATCATAATTTGCAAAAAACCTAGCTGCATAAGTAGCTGAATTCAAACATTTCAGCAAATCATGAATGTGTTTCTTCCACATGAATTTCTCATCAATGTACACATGCAGAATTTTTGAGTATTCTGCCTTAGCAACAGACTTCGGTTGAAAGTCTGTAAACGGGTTTATACCATTTCCTGTACAGAACTGTATAAACTACGTTTTATGAAAACCTAGTGAGAGTCCATTTGCGGAGAACCACTTGGTAATTTTCTGATTATTTACTGTTTCCTCAGCTAATGCTTCGTCGTTGGGCGTGATAACGATACTTTTATCATCAGCAAAAATAACCTGATTTGCATCTTCGTGAATATAGTGTGGCAAGTCATTAATACATATTAAGAACAATAAGAGACCCAAGGGTGCTGGACACCACTTTTGATATCTCCCTAGTTAGAGGACTTTGCTGATGTTTGCAGACTATCTGTAATCTTAATTTCAAGCTTCTGCAGTCTTCCAGTTAAATACGAATTAAAACATTTGTGCAGAATCTCATTCATACACAATACTTATGGTTTCATAGACGAATTTCATGATTCACAGAGCCAAAAACCTTTGAGACAACACAGAAAATCCCACTGGGTGATGTTGGTTATTCAGAGCATTTAATATTTTATTAGTAAAAGCATATATAGAATTTTCTGTTGAAAAGCCGTTCTGAAAACCATTCATTTATACAAATGTGTGAAGTTACCCTTCAAAACATTATTTTTTTCAAGAATTTTGGATAAAGTTGCCAGAAGCTAGATTTTTGCGGTAGTTGTTAACATTAGATCTATCCCCTTTTTTATGCAATGGTTAATAATAGCATATTTCGGTTTGTCTGGAAAAATGCTCTGTTTCAGTGATCTACTACAAACATGTAAGAGATTCCTCCTTATCTGATGGAAACAAGCAATTATTACTCTGTTGGAAATGACATCAATTCCATGTGAGCTTTTATTTTTGAGTGAATTTATTACTTTCCTAATTTTAGCAAAAAAGGGCGGCTGCATTTCAGTTTTATCATATTATATAGATATTGCCTCTTCCATTTTCTGATGAACAGCTGGTTCCTATTTTCTCTACAACATTTAGAAAACAATTATTAAAAATATTTTTTCTGAGTTTTTGATGGCAAATTTTTCAATAATTCTGACAGAATCACAGTCTTTTTATGCTCTTGGATGCACTGTTTTCCTTTTACCAATATTACAAATTGTTTTAATTTTATTATCAGAGGCGCTAACCTTAGACATAATGCACATGCTTCTGGATTTTTTCATGACTTTTCTTAACACAGTGCAGTAGCTATTATAATATTCGACTATCTCTGGATCATTACTCACTTTAGCTACAAAATACGTTCCCTTTCCTGTACACAAGATTTTTTATCACTCTAATAAGCCTCAGCGTTTTAGATGGTTTCTTACTATAACGTTTCACTGTTTTCTTAGGGAAACTATTTTGAAATATGCTCATAAAGGTGTGATGGAATAAATTAATGTTAAATTAGCATCTGGTTCCCTGTACACCTCATAACGGTCTAATTCTTGCAAGCTTCCCCTAAAATTTGGAATTGTTAATTCGTTAATTGAACAACACACTATTTTGGAGGACTGTTTTACTTTATTGCATGGCTCTATGTCATATACTTTAACTATATGTGCATCATGATCAGAAAGACCATTCTTAACAGGAAAAGTTTTTATTTGATTAAATTTATATTTATCTATAAAAACAACATCTAGCAGTGTGCTGCTTTCCTGTACTTTCCGAGTAGTCAAACTGAAAGAACCAAGTAATATTTAAAGGCCATTCCTTCTATCAGGCTCTTTCAGAAAATCTATATTTAAATCCCCAAACGCAATAATTTGCTTTGTTTTGCAGATAGCACAACAAATAATCCAAGTTTTTCAGAAGCAGTGAAAGTTTTCCAATGGTGATCTGTACACAGCTACAATTATATAAGTACCATTATTTATATTAAGCTTTCAGGCAGGGAATTAGATTAGGAAATGATTAGATTTTGCTTTAAAAATGTTTTTTGTTTCCATCTTGCATATGGGGCCTGAAATGGCATAGTGAAATGCTGAAACTGGTAGCATACAAAATAAAATAAAATAACGTCTTAAAATAACAGCTGTTGGTGAGTTTCCTTGACATTGAACGTCTGTCAATAGTGTCTCTACTTACATGTGCTGAAAAATTATATCCAGCTACATTTACCATTTATATATGTCTGGTTATGTGATGTTCAGACAGGCATAGTACATCTATTCCACCCTCAGTTTCTAAATCTTCTAAACAAACAAGTGGCTCATCTACAGTGTCTTTTAATCCCCTGATATTCCAATGCAATATACTAACATTATTTTTCACTTACTTTTATGAGAATCTTGTGATGTTTTAATATCTGTAGTACTTGCCGGTCTGAGCTTCTCATTAAGCTTAATTTCATTCAGTGTTGTATCATTGGATACTGATCTTAGCCTACAAAAGAGTTACTCCCATGAACATTAGTACCTCTCCCCCCCATTAAATATATTTCTATCTGTGATCTACGCAGTGTAGATGTAGATGTAGACGCAGAAGCAGCTCACCGTTGCTGGTGAGTCCCCACCCAGTGACGGTGGCGTCGGAGCCGGCGAACGTCTCGCTGACCTGCGACCTCGATGGCAGCTTGATAGGCTTCACGTAGTCTGCAACGAGAGGCACAAGCAAACGTTAGATAAAGTATTTCTATTGGTTCGTACACAATCAGCAGTATGATCACCGGAAATGGTCAGGAGAAGAAGCATTTCTCGTTTAAGTTATTTGAAATGAACATTTTGAGATTCTAATAGTGGGAGGAAAAAACTATTTGGTAAAGTAAACTTGACATAACTAGAACTACAGAAGAAATAATATGTTATTTGTAGCAAATGTCTTATTATTATTTATGTGATATACTAATATGATATATACGATTGTTAATAAATGTATACGGTGCTGTCACCAGCTTTGAAACGACGTAGTGATAGCTATGTCCTTCTAGGAACTTAGTTACAATCATAAACGCAGATCCCATACAAGATAACACATTACTTTACTGAATGTTTTAAGTGAACTGAAAAGAAATTACACAATTCCTTAACGAGAATCATGATTGTATGGTTGTGTATTAAACTAGAACTTCTCTACAATGATAAGTTTACCGTAACTGTACCTAAGGTAGACGGTCGTTCCACAAGAGGGAAAACTTCAAATGGTTCAAATGGCTCCAAGCACTATGAGACTTGACATAGGTCATCAGTCCCCTAGACTTAGAACTACTTAAACGTAACCAACTTAAGGACATCACACACATCCATGCCCGAGGCAGGATTCGAACCTGCGACCGTAGCAGCAGCGCGTTTCCGGACTGAAGTGTCCAGAACCGCTCGTCCACAGCGGCCGGCGGGGACAACTTCCAGGGCAATATACGTAAACTGGGAACATACAGTAGAAATATCGATGGATTGAGAATAGTGAGCTGTGCAAGTTGCCCACATCAGACCCGCACTTTCGCACAACGCTATTTATTTGCAATTTGCACTAATACCAAAGCTTTAATATGTATTATTCGTATTTCTCCTGTTTCACACATTTTTCATTAGTAACAGCAATAGTGAATAACAGTTGCTGCTACGGATGCAAAGTAGAATACGCTAAAGACGGAAAACTTACTTTTCATGTACAGTGTTACATCATAGGCAGCCACGACCATTGAAATTCACGGTAAACTGAACTTGAATAAAACCACAAACAGCTGTTAATTGGTGATTTATTGATACGACCGGTTTCGCTGCATTAAAGCAGCGTCTTCAGATGATACTGCATAGAAAGCGAAGCATCCTTGTAGTCCATAAAATTAAAATAATTAAAGAAGCCGACAACAATAAACCTAACTGAAAAGTAGCGTCACGTAGATTAACATACGAAAATGACCCAACGTTCGTACTCTCAGAATCCAGTCTCATTAAGAGGGAACGTAGATAACAAATAATAACTGGCAGCCGGTCGCGGTGGCCGATCGCTTCTAGGCGCTTCAGTCCGGAACCGCGTGACTGCTACGGTCACAGGTTCGAATCCTGCCTCGGGCATGGATGTGTGTGATGTCCTTAGGTTAGTTAGGTTTTAACTAGTTCTAAGTTCTAGGGGACTGATGACCTCAGATGTTAAATCCCATAGTGCTCAGAGCCATTTGAACCATTTGAAAAACTGGCAGAGCATTGGCGTAAATAGTGCAAGGGATAAGACACTATGACAAAAAACGGTAATTAAATGTAACAGATATCATTTAAATATAATACAAGAAGCATAAAATTAGATACCATCAGTAGTGCTTCGTTCTGAGAAACGTTAACCAATAATAGGCCCATTAGTAAAAAAAAATTTAAAAAAAAACAGAAGGAAGAAGTTATGCAAGATTAAACATCGGGAAGCAAGAAGGTAGTTAAGGTATTTGTCCTCTTACTTCCATGTGCAGACTGCCTACGAATTATGGACTAAGAATATTAAAAAACTTCAATGGTTATAAACCTTACTTCAAACGCTCACCAATAGCGTAGTCGGAACCCAGGATGATCTTCCAGATAGTAGAATACTCCATTTATAATGGCAGACGTAAGAAACCAGAAGAACCGATAGACCAATACACGAAATTTACGTACCCTGTAGATGGTTGTCACGAGGGTAAAGTTGTGACGAGGGTAAAGCGCTGCAGGCGGTCAGCTGTATACTGAATTGTTGGGGATATCCATACGACCGGAGGGGCTAGCGAATGACGGAAGACCAGAACACGTGACAGGTGAGGCGGAATTCTGACTCCAAAGGTTGGGGAATACCTTAACAGTAGAACACTGTATCTAGGAACCAAATAACATAGCAAAAACGAACACGTGACTATCGTCAGGATAGCATACTGCATTAGTGGGCTGCTAGAATATAAATAGTGAATGAATGAGGTACCAAAATTGAATAAACAAAGTCGTGGGCTCGATGACATCCATGGCATCACTTTCCAGTCTATCGTTAACAACTCTTGAGACCACTGTTTACCATAGGCTCCTGTACTATGGCAAGATTTCTGAGAAGACTGGTGTCAGTCTCATAGCAAACAATATTTCCTCGCGTATTTTATACCTCAGATGATTGGTTACATATGTAGGCACAGAGTTCAGCAACTTGTAAATTTGATGTATCTGGTGTTTATGGTATCCAACGTAGTGATTTTCCAAAGAGATATATTGGCCGGACTGGTAGGTCGTCTAACACACTTTTCCGGGATCTTCTTAATTTGGCCAGCTCGCGTGCAGTCTTAAGCAAACATCTCCGCCACACCGGACATTTAGTTACAAACTCGGACTGTCTTTTATCTGTTGTGCACCGACAGGAGAAAGAGCTGATTTTCAACATCCTTGAGGAAGTTTAGATTGTTCACAGAAAGAACACACTCCCATTGTGTTTTCAAACAATCGGATCGAACTAAGACACTGCGGTATTCTACGTAATTTTGAGGGTTTAAAAAGCAGAGTTTAATTCTTTGGACCTCAAGATTTTTTGTAATCACTTTTGGTACCTTATTCCCTCACTATTTACATTCTGGCATTCCACTAATGCAATATGCTATCCCGATAACAGTCGCGTCTTCATTTTTTCTGTGTTCTTTGGTTCTTAGATATAACGTTGTACTCTGAAAGCATTCCCCAAACTTCGGAGCTCAAAATCACGCGGCGCCCGTCACGTTTTGTGGTCTTCCATCGTTCACCAGTACCTCCAACCATGTGGCGCCCCCCCCCCCCCCCAACCCCCTAGTTTAGTATACAGCTGACCGCCCCCGTGCTTTACCCTCGCTACAACCAATTACAGAGTATGTAAATTTCTTGTATTGGTATGTTTGGACACTCAAGTTATGTCAGACGGTTTATTAATCTGTTCTCTGGTTTCCTAGGTTCGCCATTAAAAATGGGTCGTTCTACTACGTGATACGTTCGTTCTCAGTTCCGACTTGTTTTTTATTGGCAAATGTCTTAAACAAAGTTTATAGTCTTTGATACTTTTAAGCCTTCATCTGCAATCAATTTCCACATGGATGCACATGTAGGCCCAATAGCTTAATTTACTTCCAGCTTCTCGATTTTTAATCATGCATCACTTTTTTCCTATTAGCTTTTTTAATCCTTGTAGTAACGGGGTTGGTTAGCGGATTACGTTTCTCAGATAGACGCTCTACTTATGATATTTTATTTTATGTTTCTTGTATTCTCTTTTAATCTTATTTATTTCATTTAACTACGGTTCTTCTTGCCATAGTGCCTCCTCTCTTGCACTGTTCGCCCCAATGCAACGCTCTCCATAATTTGTTGACCACTTCCCTTCATCATAATGTTCGGTTCTTTGACTTCTAAAGTTGAGGGCGTCTCCGTTTGCTAATTATGTGACACTACTGTAAATAGAATGAAATTTTCACTCTACAGCGGAGTGTGCGCTGATATGAAACTTCCTGGCAGATTAAAACTGTGTGCCGGACCGAGACTCGAACTCGGGACCTTTGCCTTTCGTGGGCAAGAGCACTTGCTCGCGAAGGGCAAACGTCCCGAGTTCGAGTCTCATTCCGGCAGACAGTTTTAATCTGCCAGGAAGTTTCACTACTGTAAATACTTTTCATTTAGTTTCATTTTTAGTGGCTATCCTTCTTTTTTAACTTGTATAGAGTACAAGCTTGCTTTACTTTCTATGTACTATCACCTAAAGATGCTGCTTTAATGTAGCAAAACTGGTCTTGTGAAAAAATTATCAGTTAACAGTTGATCGTGGTTTTATTCAAGTTCAGTTTACCATTGCTTTTCGTCGATTACTACCACAAATCTGTAGTTACGGTTGTCATATTACCAACCTTTGATAATAAAAATGTCCCAACAGGCCTCTGAAGGCGTATCGGTGCCGACCGACCGCCGTGTCATTCTCAGCTCATAGGCGTCACTGAATGTGCATATGAAGAGGCATATGGTCACACCACAGTCCCAGCCGTTGGCAGTTTTCGTGAGCAGAGCGGTGACCCCTCAAATAGCTCCTCAATTGACCTCATAAGAGCTGAGTGCAACACACTTGCCAACACCACCGGACGATCATCCATCTAAGTGCTAGCCAAGCCCGACTGCGCTCAACTTCGGTAATCTGGCGGGAACCGGTGTTATCACTGTGGCAACGCAGTTGACCTCCTAACAATAACCGTTCATAACAATAAGATGCATGTTGAAAAAGAACGATTTACACTGCTATAAGGAATTAATACCCTTCAGCCTGTCCATATAATTAAGAGATGTGTTTCTAGAAAGTATGTTGACATTAAGTCGATTTATAGACACTTAGAGTAAAATTCATCTGCGCATAAGACTTGCCTCTGACAATTTGAGTTATTTCCTCCGTACTTCACAAGTATCAAGGCCACTGTGTCTACTTTGAAATAGTCACGACCGAAAACTGTACTACTAGCACCTATGATGTACGGAATGTCTACCTGCATTTGCGATTAGGTCTAATATTTTACTTCCCTAAGGAAGAAGAAAAAAATAAAGAAAATATTACTCCACAAAGCATAGGGTTTCCGCTTTAAACTTAAACATTGTAGTTAGAGAACCACTGCTTAGAATGACATCAAATTTGAAAAGCATATTATTGACAGTGGGGGGGAGAGGGGGGGGGGGAACGTCTTGGAACACACACACGCTCACGCACACACACGCACACACACACACATTCACTCACAACACACATGCGCGAAAATTTTACCGAAAGACAGCTCTGTAAGCGTCTTAACGTAAATGCGGTATGCAACAAGTGACAGATGAATCGTAACACAACAGCTGTGGTTTGGGTTGCTCATTACACCATCCGTACTGTTCAATATCTATGACTCCACAAGTTCGGCAGTCAGCAGTTGTGGCACACCTAGGTAAGACCATCCACCACGGCAACATCGTACGACATCAGATCGGAAAATCTAGGTCGAAAAACTACATAAAAAACAAAATGTCATCGGCCTTTATCTGCTGTGAGACTGGAGCAAGACATGTTGAATATGCTGTCCACCGATTTCTACAAGTTGAAAGTGAGAAACAATGTGTTCCACAACATATCGAAGTGCCTCAGGTGTCACGTTCAGAATGCGTTGCGCAATGCGTGCCTTCAGTTCAGCTACGTTCGTAACTGGAGCACTGAACACAACATCGTTCAGACAGTCGGAAGTCGCACGAATTAAGATCAGGTGATCTCGACTGTGAGGCCGTAGAGAAATGACGGCTGATAATTCTAGCGTTTTCGAAATGCCTCTGCAGCAGACGATTCACTGGCTGTGCAATGTGCTGGGGAACGCCATCTTGCATGAAAATGGTCTTACCCAGACATCCACTCTGTTGAAGAGTTAGAATGGAACACGGATTGCGTTTAGGAGTGACGATACAGGTAATAGGATGCACAGGACTCATCTCCTAGAAAAATACGACTCTGAGACAAACGATGCCGCACGAGACAGTAAACTTTGAAGACTGAAGTAGTCTGCATATTGGCATGTCCGTGGAGATGGCAATGGGCTTCTTCTGTCCACAGAATGGTCCATGGTCATTCATAGTCCACCTCGATGCGAGCAAGAAATTCCAAAACGATCGTTTGTCTTGCTGGCAGGTCATCAGAAGGCAGCTTCTGAACATGGGTGATTTTGTAAGGACAGTAGTGCAGGATATTTTGTGGGATTTTATGCACCGTCCTCGCAGGCATGTCGACTGTTCGGGCAATTCCATGTGCACTGAATGTTTCCACACCACCGCTCGACCCCTCCTGCAATGCTGTGGTCACGTTTAGACACATGTCGTAAGAACTGCTTTCCTCCCTCTGATTACAATGCAATCAAAACAATCTTGTATTTTCGATTTTTGTAGTCATTTTCTCTAGATCCTTAGCAGACATTGGACCAATGCCATTTTTCAGAGTCTTCAGTGTCTGAAGATTTTACAGGGCTACTGGCGCATAGCGACCGTTGTTGTAAAAGAGTTTTACTAGCAGCGGGCGAGTCTTCATAGAGACAGTTATGTTGCGCCTTCGGGACGTGTGCCGTGCATCTGTTGGTGTGGGTATTCTGACGCTTATAGCGACAGCTATTGGTCAAATTTTCGTTAAAAATTGTTGGTTCCATGGCGTTTCACCCTGCGTCAATAATATGCTGTAGAAATTTGACTTCAACCTGAGCAGTTGTCCTCTTTCTACAGCGTTTTTAAACGGGAACTGTGATTAAGAGCAAAGTATAACAGTTTCGTCTATAAAAATATTTAAAAGTATGATAAATCAATAAATTCTGAGTGTCACAACTCCAAATTCGAAGTTTTTGAGTTACTTTTACTTTGGCGTATAAGGACACGATCTCACAATGCCGTCGTTGTCAAATTTCTTGAAAGAGACTCGACCACATGACAAAGTTCAATACAAAATTTAGAAAATAACGGTGGCTACCCATTTTTTCATGAGAAATAGAAAAATAAAAATAAAAATACTTCTTAGCTTTGTGATACTTGCCGCAAATAAAATCAAAGATTTAAGTCTACAGTAGCTCATTTCAATATGATTCGCTTGCGCAGAAATAATTGCACTTTTGAACTGGACCACCCCGTACTAGCAATATTATAACATTCAAAATCTCTCAGGCAAACCTCACGCTATATCTCAAGCACGTGACGTTGGATCCAGTGTTTGTCGGTGACAATACTGCCCTATGCGTGTGAATGCCAACTCCATAGATACTCATACCATAGAATTGTGACTCGGAAGCCATATCAACAGTAGGAACAAAAGTATCTAAGTATCTCTGACCTACATCTTAAAAACCTAGAAGACATTTCAGTGGAGACACTCACCGGTGATAGTGATGGGATCGGACCACAAGATGACGCCGACGTCATAGTAGGCGGCATTGCCGTCCGGAGTGTAGAAGGCGTCGTTCTTGATGGCGTCGGTGGTGGCGAAGGACTGGCTGTTGTCCCCAGACGTGGGCCGCGGCTCCAGGCCTCCGAGCAGAACGGTGAAGAACGAACCGCTGCAACAAGGCACGAGCGGAGGCTCAGTCACGCTTTACCTCAGCATATCTTATGAGAAGGCCGACATACTGGATAAGGTATCTGAAATTGTTCACAGTGGAAGATCATAATATGGTATATCCTTTTAATCGTCCCATGACCTTTGAAATGACAGGCATATCGATAACTGACCGCGGAATAGAAAAATAAGAACAATAGATTTGTAGTAGAAAGGCTTGTGGACCAGATGAGATACCTGTAAGATTCGACAGGGATTATACAAAATAACTTGTTCCCTTTCTAGCAGCAGTTTAATGTAGATCGCTGGAGCAAAGAGGCGAACCTAGGGATTGTAAAACAGCGCACGTCTCTCCCATTTCCAAGAAGGCTCGTCTACAGGTGCACATAGATGCACGATATACCGTTGGCATCCATCTGTCGCAGAACTGTGGAACCTGTTACATGTTCATGTGTTATGACTGTTTTGGAGAAGGAAAACTCCTCCGTAAAAATCAATCAGGATTCTGCGAACAGAGATCTTGCGAAACTCACCCGCTGTGTTTCTCCGTGAGATGTACAGCGGTGGTGACATAGGCGCTCTGGTCGATGTCGTGTTCCTCAACTGCCGGAAGGCGTTTTATACTGTGCTGCACTGTTTTTTACTGAAAAACACGAGCTTAGCGAGTATCAAACCAGACTTACGACTGGATTCAAGACCAGACTTACGACTGGATTCAAGACTTCCTTGCAGACAGAACTCAACACGTCGCTCTTGACGGAACAAAATCGACAGATGCAAAGGTAATTTCCATAGTACCCCATGGAAGTGTGATAGGTCCGTTACTTTTAGGATGTACGTAAATGATCTAGAAGAAGGCGTGGAAGTTCTTTAAGATTGTTCACAGAAGATGCGGTTGTGTATAAGAGAGTAGCAACGTCAGAAGACAGTAACGATTTGCTTAAGGATAAAATAAGGGAAATCAGAGCTCGTACGGAAAGATATAGGTGTTCGTTCTTTCCTCACGCTACACGAAATTGGAATAACAGAGAATTGTGAAGGTGGTTCGATGAGCCCCCTGCCAGGCACTTAAATGTGATTTGCAGAGTGTCCATGGAGATGTAGATACGAAGAGCTAATGGATGATGTACGTTAATAAATGCAATATATTGCGCATAGATGGGAAAAGAAATCCACCGCTTTAAAAGTACAGTATTGGTGACAAATTACTGGAAACAGTATATGCCGTAAAATAGCTTGGAGTAACTATCCTGAACGACGCTTGGAAGAATAAACCGCATAAAACAGGAGTAAAAGCGATTAACAGAACAATTAAAGAAGAGGCTGTACAACGCTTGCTCGCCTGAATTTTTTAGTGGTGTTCATCGATTTGGGACCCTTACCAGGTTGGATTGACACAAGAGGTAACGATCCAACGAAGAGCGCTGCTTTTGCATCACGGGATCGTTTAGTCGGTACGAGAGTGTTGCAGAGATGCTCAATAAATTCCACTGGCAGACGCTACAAGAGAGGCGTTGTGCATCACAGCGAGGGTTACTATTGTAATTACACGAAAGTACTTTCTGGGAAGAGCCGAACAACATGTTATTTCCTCACTCATTCTCGCGAGATGAGCACACAAAAAAAAATTCTGGAAATACGAAGGATTACGGAGGGTCACAATTCGCACTCGTCGTTCACTAATGGAGCAGGGAAGGGGACATCAGTTTGCGGTACTACAAATGCCTTACGTCACCTTCTGGTGGCTTGGAGAGTGTTGATGTAGATGTAGACTCAGACGCCATTTGGTATGGTTTCAGGATGTCGGTTCTCTCTCGTGCGAGAGCGAGAAAACTACCTTGATCAGCCGTGTGACCCGACTGCAAGTTCATCACCAAGATGAAGAAGACGCTATATTCCCTCGGTTATTAAAAATGCTTCTATCGATTTGTTTCACAACTCCTGAATTAATGTCAGGTGGGTTTTCGCAGTATCCTAGCGCAACGGATGGATCCACACGCTAGCCTGGAATCCAACATTTGCATTTATTGGTACAGATCCTTTCTTGAGCCCAAAATGCAAGTCTGACAACAATTTATGTACTCAAAAGTTACTTTAGATTGACAAAATAAATTATTGGTCATTATGCTACATTGTGATGTGAAGAGCTTTACTAGTGTTTCTTTGGGAAGACATCCATTGTATCATTCCAACTGCTGTTCGTCAAGAAACCCCTGATCCAGATCCATGTCAGAGAGGAGAACTGACTGAATGGAGCCCCAATAACATTGGAAAATAGGGCAAGGTGATGAGCCTCAAGTGCAAATTTCTGTACAATGCTCAGTGAGTCGCATGTGATAGGTTTCGACACTAAGATTAACATCTAAGTTGTCTTGTAAGGACCTTATATGTATAGTAAGCCTGAACGCTATTATATTCAAAGACTTTTTATTAAGATATTACTTGCTAGTGCTATAAGCTTATTTTGGCCATTGTCAAGCTACCTGCAAACATATGGAGTTGTTAGTGTATATATATCTACGTCTATTCGTAACCAATAACCAGTCCTTAATATGTGTTATAATCCTAATTACCGCAACACAGTTAACCCTGTCGCTGTCTCATACTTTGTACTTCTGCATATCATAGGTGTAGCACAGGCAAAACTGTTGCTCTCTAGATAAGTAATGGCTCAGGAGTGGAATTTATTGCTGAGCAGTATATAAAGAGACCAATTTAATATTTTCCCCCAAATCACGACCCTTTCTGGTGCGAAAAATAGTTACCATGGACAACTGGAGCGACACTAGCGCTCCAATGGTGCGAAAGCAGTCACATGCGTATTAGTTTTTAATTTTTTCTACTTAATTAACAGAACAGTTGTTATAATGTAGCGTTGCATGCATTAATAAGTTACCAAGAGACATGAATTATCGTGAGGTACCTGTAAAAACAGCAGAATCACATTGATTCATATATATAAGCTACAACTCTTTCACGATGAAGTACTTTCGAATGTATCTACAGGGTGAAATTTACTGAACTATATGAAGGAAACGTAAATTAGTTACAAACTAGTGTGTGCACACACTTTATTCGACACGTATATGTAAATACAGATATTCGGATGTAGGTTATGACAAGTTGGAATACCTGCCAAAACTGACGATGATGTGCTGCAGACGAATCGCTAAATTCTGCATGACCCGCTGACGTGTCGGAACATCGACGCTGTAGATGACCTCCTGAATGGCTATTTTCAGCTCAGCAATGATGTTCGTGTTATTCCTGTACATATTGCCTTGAATATAGCCCCCAAAAAAGGAATAGCATGTCTTCATATCCGGGAATATGGCGGCCAATCGAGGTCCATGTCAGTGGACTCTGGGTATCCCAGAGCCAGAACACGTGGCCCCAAAGTTCCCCTCACACTTTCTTGCTTGGATGGGGTCGAGCCCCTTCTTGCATGAACCGCATCTTGTCGAAATCAGGGTGAGTTTGGGTAACGGGGGTGAAATCACCTTCAAACCCTTCACTTACCGTTGGGTAGTCACGGTACCATCAAGGAATATCGCACCGATTATTCCGTGAATGGACGGACATTGCACACCACACAGTCACTCGTTGACGGTAAAGAGATTCGTCCATCGCGAAATGCGGATTCTCAGTCCCCCAAATGCGCTAATTTTGCTTGTTGATGAACTCATTCATAAGAAAGTGGGCTTTGTCTTTAAATCTCTAATCTAAACCACATTCATATCAAATTCCCGTTCGTAAATTCTGTGGACAATAATGTTGGCGGAACACAACCGCTGTTTCATGGCCCTGGTTTATTTCTTCGGACAAAATACTATCAGTGAGTCGGAACAACGGTTACAGTCGACTTCGACTCGCACACTTGTAGCTTACTCACAACCATCCAGCAATGGCTGCTAGAAAGAACATGCTAGGCTGTGCTGTGAAGATGTGTAGTTTTATTTTCCTCTTCGCAGTAAGTTTTAACAGAAAACAGGAAAGCTGTGTTATGGCTAACTTTATAATCCCTCCTATTCGTAAATCAAAACAATTCGAAATATTCAGTATATTTTGGACAAATGGCAGCATCGCTCGTAAAAACTGAAATCTTTTATTTTGCAGATCGAGTTCGGTCACTGTAATCATCTGTAAAATAAAGGATTTCAATATTTACGACCGGTCCTGCTATTTATCCAAAATATGTTGACAACAATACGGTATTGGTGGACACGGTTCTCAGTGGAGTTAGACATCAATGCGAAATATTGTCATTAAAGATACTATCCTCGCAGATCCAATAGCTGTAATGGTCTGTCTCATACCCAGTGTTTACGCCATGTATACCGATTTACCCATTCATTTGGCTTCAGTTCTTAATGAAGGTTCCGTTTGTAATAAGAATACATAAGGTAAGAGGGCGGTGCAGAGGAGATGAGCAGAAAATGGGGGAAGAAGTAGATATAAAGGAGGGATAGGAGGATGTGGACCGAGAGATGAGGGAGGAAGAGATGGATGGAGAGAGTGGGGGATAAAAGATACACTCCTGGAAATTGAAATAAGAACACCGTGAATTCATTGTCCCAGGAAGGGGAAACTTTATTGACACATTCCTGGGGTCAGATACATCACATGATCACACTGACAGAACCACAGGCACATAGACGCAGGCAACAGAGCATGCACAATGTCGGCACTAGTACAGTGTATATCCACCTTTCGCAGCAATGCAGGCTGCTATTCTCCCATGGAGACGATCGTAGAGATGCTGGATGTAGTCCTGTGGAACGGCTTGCCATGCCATTTCCACCTGGCGCCTCAGTTGGACCAGCGTTCGTGCTGGACGTGCAGACCGCGTGAGACGACGCTTCATCCAGTCCCAAACATGCTCAATGGGGGACAGATCCGGAGATCTTGCTGGCCAGGGTCGTTGACTTACAGCTTCTAGAGCACGTTGGGTGGCACGGGATACATGCCGACGTGCATTGTCCTGTTGGAACAGCAAGTTCCCTTGCCGGTCTAGGAATGGTAGGACGATGGGTTCGGTGACGGTTTGGATGTACCGTGCACTATTCAGTGTCCCCTCGACGATCACCAGTGGTGTACGGCCAGTGTAGGAGATCGCTCCCCACACCATGATGCCGGGTGTTGGCCCTGTGTGCCTCGGTCGTATGCAGTCCTGATTGTGGCGCTCACCTGCACGGCGCCAAACACGCATACGACCATCATTGGCACCAAGGCAGAAGCGACTCTCATCGCTGAAGACGACACGTCTCCATTCGTCCCTCCATTCACGCCTGTCGCGACACCACTGGAGGCGGGCTGCACGATGTTGGGGCGTGAGCGGAAGACGGCCTAACGGTGTGCGGGACCGTAGCCCAGCTTCATGGAGACGGTTGCGAATGGTCCTCGCCGATACCCCAGGAGCAACAGTGTCCCTAATTTGCTGGGAAGTGGCGGTGCGGTCCCCTATGGCACTGCGTAGGATCCTACGGTCTTGGCGTGCATCCGTGCGTCGCTGCGGTCCGGTCCCAGGTCGACGGGCACGTGCACCTCCCGCCGACCACTGGCGACAACATCGATGTGCTGTGGAGACCTCACGCCCCACGTGTTGAGCAATTCGGCGGTACGTCCACCCGGCCTCCCGCATGCCCACTATACGCCCTCGCTCAAAGTCCGTCAACTGCACATACGGTTCACGTCCACGCTGTCGCGGCATGCTACCAGTGTTAAAGACTGCGATGGAGCTCCGTATGCCACGGCAAACTGGCTGACACCGACGGCGGCGGTGCACAAATGCTGCGCAGCTAGCGCCATTCGACGGCCAACACCGCGGTTCCAGGTGTGTCCGCTGTGCCGTGCGTGTGATCATTGCTTGTACAGCCCTCTCGCAGTGTCCGGAGCAAATATGGTGGGTCTGACACACCGGTGTCAATATGTTCTTTTTTCCATTTCCAGGAGTGTATATAGGGAGCAGGGGAAAGATGATGGACAGCGATAGGGGGAGGAGGAAGAGATGGTCAAAGAAAGGGAGAAGAGGAGAGAGGTAGAGAGCGAGAGGGGGAGAAGGAGACGTGTATACAACTCCCATACATGTTTAGCAATTGCAAAGATTGTCGAGTCAGCTAGTTATAAATATTTCCCGAGTCAGTTTCAGTTTGCCCATCCTTTTGGAAGTCCCTGTTTCTTCAGATTATCAGTAGCAAAAGTCACTGGCCATCTGGCTCTGTATGTGGTTTCAAAGGCTAATGTTATCCAAATAATTGTCGATCTAGAAATGAAGGTTGTTTAACAAGTAAGATTTCGTTGCCAGCCGGAGTGGCGTAGCGGTTCTAGGCGCTACAGTCTGGAACCGTGCGACCGCTCCGATCGCAGGTTCGAATCCTGCCTCGGGCATGGATGTGTGTGATGTCCTTAGGTTAGTTAGGTTTATGTAGTTCTAAGTTCTAAGGGACTGATGACCTCAGACGTTAAGTCCCATAGTGCTCAGAGCCAAGACTTCGTTATGTTGTTGTTGATTAAGCGCGTCGAGTATTGTTATTATTTATTCCATGCTTTGGTGATTACGTTACTTTTAGATACAGGACGCGCGAGCATTGCTACAAAATGTGTATACTTACGCGTCGACGCAATGCGCAGCGGTGAGGACGGCGGTGGTCGAGATGAGGGAACCGCCGCAGAAGCCGGAGCCGTCGATCATGAGGCCCGCTTGGAACGGGAACTGGCCCTGCACGGCCCGCGAACCTTGCACCACGCGGTCTTCTGCGGATGCTGCGGAAAACAAGCCATCTCATATAGGTATTGGGAAAGAGAAATTCTTTGTTCAGGTGGTCACGACCGAATTCTCTTGTGCCTCGGGGGGGGGGGGGGGGTTACGGAGACCGGAAGAAGCGAGCACTGCTCACTGTCGCCGCCTGAGTGACACTACAAGGTGTGTGGGTTGGGGTTGGAGGCGGGGAGGGGGGGCAAGGGGGGAGGGAGATTTACTTTCCTCATGCACTTGTGGCAGTTTCGTATCGCGCTTCTATCTTCTATGACAATAAGAACTGCCACAGGAACTGCTTCGTCATTGTTTGCGAGGTATACTAATTAAGAACGCAGCACAAAATGGCACCACAGTCACTTCGTAATACGTATTGCACAAACAGAAACGCCGTTTTTCAGATCGTTAACGTTGGCTGCAGTCGGACGCTACATACTCGCCGCCCGAAGTCGACCCCCTCCTACCGATTCAGGAGCAGTAATTCAGAACGTCATAAACGAATAATGGAAGTATCTCACTGGTGTGATGAGAGAGAGGTGTTGGCAACAGCGATAGTCTCGAGTTCACGTCTCTGTCCGCTACGAAATCCTAATCTGTCAGGAAATTCTCAGCTAGTTATCTTTTAGTGGTCACCTTGTAACACATATCGATTAGTAGCAGGTTTTTATCAGGTAACTGTGTATCTACGGTAATGGAGTGTGTGCTCTTTGTTAATTGAAGTCCTTGATTTGTGACAGGAGATTAGAGTGTTATAATGTATATATGGAAAAAGATAAATGATTGTTCAAAATAATGAAATTTTGTAATAGATGTATACTTCTAAAAAAAAAAAAAGTGTACTGGAAGCTGGTTTATGCTTACGGCATTTGTGTTTGTAAAATGTGAAAGAGGTAGGGAAGGGGAAGTCCCTTCGTAACGGAAGCGGCACGGCGCGATGTAAAATGTGGTTTTGGCGGGCGAACTGTGCGGCTACTTGGTGGGAACGGTACACATCGACGGTGCCAAGGGAGGTAACTGGAAGCCGTTTTGAAAAGAATTTTGCCGCTGATGTGGATTTGGCTGTTGACTAGTACTCTCGGCAATTAGGAATGGCTCTAACACGTTAAAAATCCGTCTCCAAGAAGTAATTTTATATACCATTCAAACATCAAGAGCCGTGTGTACAGTTAGCCTCCATGTCGCTTGCCACCACAACTTCACCACTGCTCCACTAACTTCATGCATACAGATATGTATCAGAGCATGGACCAGTTAATTTGTGCGAGTGATTTTAATAATAATCCTAATGCTATAAATCTGCGTTTGGAACCATGACTTCTATCCTGATCATGAACCTGTGCAGGGTCCTCTCCTGTTTCAAATGAACTAGTGGTTTACTTATGTTGGTCAAATGTGCAAAGATTAGCAAAAGTTGAAGTTAAAACCACAAAAGCGAAGATGGTTAGAAATTTCCTAAAGTACTCTTAGTTTAGTGAAAATATCGTTTTGCAAAAATACAGTCTCAGATTGTGTATATGTTACTGTCTAAAATAGCTGCATCACAGGTGATGAAAGGGGCAAATAAGTTAAACTCATTTGAAACTTAATTTAGTCTCGAGTACTATCATGAATGATTTGTTTTCTGAGTTAATTGAGTTCAATGTTGAATAATTTGCCTTGAAAAGTAAAATATAAACTATCCCAAGTAAAGTTAAGAAGTGAATCTGTTTTAATTAGTCTTTTCAACTGAAATACTCATAGACTTAACTAGTGATATTATACCAGTTTATGGGTCCCCACCATTTTCTTCTCATATTAGAAAGATAATTGGAATATCATTGCTACTAAGAAAATCTGATAGATTTCTATTAATGGGGGTACAAACAGTGTAATTGTGATATTATTTGTTAGTGGTTGTCACATGTTAGTTAAGTCAGAACCCCCCCCCCCCCCCCATGTCCAAAATTTAGTTCTGCACTTCTTGCAGTAACATTTCAGTACTGGTTCATGTAATAATCTTGAGTGTAACTGTTGTTAGTATAAGTTTGGTACATTTTTGATTTCCATGATTTCCAGTTTGTGCATTATTGGTAACTGCTGCTATGCACAGCTCAGAGTGGCCTGAGTCAGTTTGTATCCAGTGTGATGTTCAAAGGGAAATATTAATGAAAGTAACTTCAACAACTACTATTCAATTTTCTTAAACATATATTTCCGAATTATTGGGCTTAATTTTGCGGTCGACCGATCATTTTTTCATTCTTATATGAATTTTACTACTTTCATTAACCCCAAAGTTAAAGTCTGTTTAGTTTTCTGTTAGTTGCAATATATTCAGTATTACAGTCCGATACCTTTATCCATTAGATACACATGCAGTCAAAATTCCCAAGTCCTCGCAGGGGGTAACATTAGCTTGTGTCACGACAGGTTAGTGTTACACGTGGCTTTTCCCGTGACAGGACTTTATGTTCAGTAGTTAGGGAAGAGTGGCGTATAACGTATAACGAACTAGTGTTATAACATGGATATCAACGAGTTAGTGAATGAGACCACACTGATTTCATGCTCTAACAGTAAGATTGATTACTTTGGGGAGTGACAGCTCTTAGGCAGGTATGTGTAAGAAATTTGCACCATTCGTCTTCCCACTGTAAAAGAAGAGTTTGACAAATATTACTACTAATACTGGTGAAATTAGTTGAAGTCGATAAGACTTCACGAGAATTCGCGAAATTCCCCGGCGGACCCTGCAGGTGAATCAACTTTAGTTATCTGTTCGGAAGATCCCCTGAATAGAGAAAGGCAGGGTTGGCTTTCTTCAATTCTCCTTCTTCGTCTTCTCCTTTTAGAATGCAGAGCACATAGTTCATATCGGCCCCTACTGCAACTTTGATTGAAAGTAGTCACGGTCACACTGAGACTGCCTGTTACAGTATTTTTCCGCTTGCAACCAAATGGTCACCTCTATACGATCTTATAGGGAATGCTGTAAAATTTCACTTACGAAATTATAAGACCTGCAAAGGCGACCGAGTGGACAATATTCTGAATTAGAACCCATGTCCAGAAACGTATCGTTTTCGCGCTACAGCTATTTGAAAACATATTTGATGCAATAAGTTAGTCATGGTGGGAGTGTTTACGTCGGATCGACTAATATCATTTGACGTCTGTTGTATCTTTCTGCCCTGGTTCGAGCCTCATTCATGTGTCTGTGACTGTTACAGCGACTGGCTGAGTACACGTTTGCAGAATACCAAGAGTATCTGTCAACGAGTTCTTTGGTTGTCAATGAATAGAGCTGTAGAAGATGTTATATACTCGGTCATGCCTAATAAATTAATTGTGAAAATGTTCGCGTTACCAACATGTTATCAAATGGCTGTAGTACGGAGACGGTACGTACCGAAACATTGGTTCCAGTTCACCATATTATCTACTCATTCCCCTCTAAAAATCCTAGGAGTTTGTAACGGTAGTTTTAGAGTATGCTGTTTATGTTAATAGCAGATCGTACATGCCGCCAAAATGCCAAAACAAGTCCAAATGCAGCTTCGGACTGTCATCCCTTTATTAATAACACAGTGATGGTTCGCATTCACTCGACTTGTACTCATCATAAGTAAAGAATAATTATCATTATTCGACCACAAAGACACATACTGAACAACTGCATCGTTCTTCTCTGGGATATTGTCCTTCTTAACAAAATGAGATTGTGTTACGTGTTAATCGACACGAACACTTTTCATACGAAGTTTTAAGGTCTCCTCACGTACATCATCATGAATGGAAACAAAGTGAAACGAATCCACATTGTTCGATGTTTGAACTTGGTTAGTTCAAATCGTTCAAATGGCTCTAAGCATTATGGGACTTAACATCTGAAGTCATCAGGCTCCTAGACTTAGAACTACGTAAACCTAACTAACCTAACGACATCACACACATCCATGCCCGAGGCATGATTCGAACCACCGCGGTTCCCATTCTAAAGGATATTTTTGGCTCAGAAACGGGTGGTTCGGGCAATAAATTGTTTAAGTTCACGAACCTCTTGTCGACCCCTGTTCACAAGTCTGGGTATTTTGACATTGGCCTCTCAATGTATATATTCCTTGCCGTCATTTATTATTAACAATATTAGCTTATTCCCGAGAATAAGCAGCTTTCACTCGGTTAATACGCGGCAGAAATCAAACCTGCATTTGAATCGGACTTCCTTATCTCTTGTGCAAAAAGGTGTGCAGTATACTGCTGCATCCATTTTCAATAAGCTACCACTCGAATTAAGAAATCTTAGCGGTAATCCACGAGCTTTCAAATCGGATCTGAAGAGTTTCCTCATAGGTCACTCCTTCTATTCTGTCGAGGAGTTCCTTGAAAAATTGAGCTGATTCTTATTGTATTGTTGATTGCATTTACTTAAACTTACTAACTGACGTTTTTCGGCTTCATAAACATTTAATTTTATTTGTTATTACTTTTATGTTGTAATTTCATGTACTGACACGTTCTATGACCTTGGAGATTTGCTCCTCAAATTGGACCTACGGAACCTGACGTGTAAATAAATAAAAGAAGGACTCACCAGTACAAAAGGACTCGGGGAGTATTTTGTTGTCTGTAGAGAAGAAATACCAGCATAAAGAGTCGGTCGCGAGAGTTCACTGATTTCAAAAGTCAACTAGTTATTGGATGTCACCTGAGTAACAAGATCATCAGGGACATTTCAACACTTCGGAAGCTTCGGAACTAGACAATTGATGACGTGATTGTGAAGAGGCGATGTTAAGGAAAAACGACAACTGAACAAAGACAAGGCAGACTTCATGTACTGACAGGGACCGTCAAGCTTTGCGGATGGTGGTTGTAACAAATCAACAGTTTTCAACAGAAGGAATCACTCGTGAGTTTCAAAGTGGTATCAGCTTTCCCTAGCCGAATGAATTGGGTAGGAAGTTAAAAACAATAAAGTGCAGTGGTTGAGGAGCTCCTCATCAGCCACACGTTTCTGTAATCAATGCTAAGTGGCGCCTGAGATGGTACAAACGTCGACGTCATTGGGCAGTGGATGACTGGAAACGAGTGGTCTGGAGTGACGACTCACGTTATGCCCTGTGGCAGTCTGATGCAGGGTTTTCGGTTCGCGAATGTCTACAGAACTTTACCTGGCATCACCCGTGGTGCCAACAGTCAAATACGGAGGAGATGGTGTTCCGGTATGGGCATCTCTTTTTCAATTATGGCGTGTTCCTCACACTGTGCTTAAGAAAACAGTTGTGAAAGGATATGAACACATTTCACAGCATTGTGTTCTTTGTACCGTAGAGGAACAGTTCGGAGACGATTATTGTTTGCATGAGCGACACAATGGAGCCTAGTATAAAGCAAAATCTATGAGGCAATGGCCTGGAGTGATCTAGCCTGTCCCAAGTCCGGACATTTGGATGAGATAGAACGTCGACCCCAGAGCCCGACATCACTACCTTCTCTAGTTTAAAAATGGGCTGCCATTCGTCTACAGACAGACGTCTCACTGTTATACTTGCTATAACAGTACAAAGGTTTTCACAGATCCTTTTAGTTATTCTGACGATCGCATTTTCGTCGAGACGGTCTTATGTGTATGTGGCTGACGTAGAGCTTTGGCAGCCTGCACAGTGAACTTCATCTGACTGTGTTACCTAATCTGGTGATTCCTAACAACGACGAAACGCATTGTTGTTAAATAAAAATAACTTCGCAACCAAGATTATTTTATTTTTAATATAGGAACTGATAGTGGTTCAAATGGTTCAAAAGGCACTAAGCAATACGGGACTTAACATCGGAGGTCATCAATCCCCTAGACTTAGAACTACTTAAACCTACCTAACCTAAGGACATCACACACATCCATGCCCGATGCAGAAATCGAACCGGCGACCGTAGCAGCAGCGCGGTTACAGACTGAAGCGCGTAGAACCACTCGGCCACAGCGGCCGGCGAATTGATAGTGTGTTGAAAGGAATGTTATTAAATGAAAATTAGCGAAACTAAAACGAAGGTACTTGAATTAAATCAAGCGATGCTGAGAGACTTAGGTTTGGAAACGAGACTCTAAAAGGGCCAGATGATCTTTCTTATTTTGGTAGCAAAATAAGTGATGATGACCCAGGTGGGGAGAATATATAATGCAGATTGCAATTACAAGAAAAGCGTTTCTGAAAGTGGGAAATTTCTTTGCTTCGAACATGGATTTAAGTGTTAAGAAGTGTTTTCTGAAGGTATTAAAATGGAGTTTAGTGTTGTACATAAGTGTATCGCGGACACTTAACAGGTCAGACATTACGAAAGTTGAAGCTTTTGAGATGTGGTGCTACAGCAGCACGCTTAAGATTTGATGGGCTAATCAGTCAACTAATGAGGAGGTACTGAATCATATTGGGAAGAAAAGCGATTTGTACTACAACTTGACAAAAAGAGGCGATCCGTTTATAGGATCAGTCTGTGGTATCAAGAATTAGTCAGTTTGGTGACGTAACTGGTGTCGGGTAAAAATTGGAAACCAAGGTTTGACTACATTGAGCAGGTTCAAATAGATGTAGGTTGCAGCAGTAATGCAAGGAGGAAGGGTTTTGCACAGGATGGACTAGTGTGGAGAGCAGCAGCAAACCAATCTTCGGACTGAATTGATTGCAACAGGTTCCGCATGTTGTGAAAAGTCCGTACTTGGAACCAAAGATGTAACTACTCGCCTACATCTTATTGTTCACTCATGCACTCTGTCACTTACCAGGGATCCTCTTAGTTGCAGGAGGAGAAGGCGGCGCACGCGGCAGCTTCCTGAGATGCGACTGGGAGTGCAGCCTGCCGGCCCGCCGCGGGTCCGCTGCCTGGAAGAGAAGTCAGTGGTCAGCACAGGACATACGTAACCCAGCAGGTGACCGTCTTGAACCTAGTCGTCACTTAACTATTGTACGTCCACCGATACCAGAAATTTATTTACCAGGGGCTTCCAGGAGATGATCAGCAGATTTTTTTAGTATTGTTAGGGGCAACATCGATGTTGAGGTGGTTGTTTCTTTTTTTGCTGTATGTGTTACTTATGGTGTGTTCGGTAGTGCAGAGGTCAAGTGGTGTTCCGCGAAAGGTTAGTAACGTTGTATCCAGAGCGCTGGGTGATACATTGGAGGATGGATAAACCGTGCAGGTGTCAATAAGGCTGGTGCAAGTAAACATAATCAACAGTTGAACCTTGTACGTCTTACCTACCACGATGAGCGGTGTAACTCTTATACTCACTTCTCCTACGATGATACCAACCAATGCTCTATGAATTATGGCACTAGTGATCTATTGCGTCGTATGTTTCCTGATCAGCACCATCGCCAAGCTATTGATGTGATTGCAAATGGACCACGACTACTCAATCAAAATTTCAGTGGTTGGGGAGCCCACTGTTAGCGTTCCTGTGTCGATGCAAATGAATTGTGGTTATCTAACAATAGCATGTAAAGCGACTAGCTACACGGTGGTCCACTTATCTGCTGTTACAGTGTAAGACGTATGCTTTGCCGGCGATGGGCGAGGCATGACAGAATCTCTGACCAGAGAGTAGTTTATCGTTAGTTGTTGCTTGTCGCTAGTCTGCGCTTGTCTGCGCGAGTCGACAGTAGTAGTCGGTCGGCTTTAGTAGTAGTCTGGTGTAGTCTGCGGGAGTCGGCATGCGTCGGCTGTGTGCTCTGCTCGCGACTCTGGTCAGGACTCTGGAGGATGAGTATTGTTGTAGAAGGTAAAGAAGCAGCCTTGCGCATATTTAATAATGTATGTTAATTGTAATTTAATTTGTTCAAAGAAATGCCCCAATAATAATTTTATAATATAAAGCAACTCTTTTAAAGAAAAGTACTCATTTCAATTTAAAGAATTTCCAATGCATTATCATTGCTTCCAAGAAAAAAAAAAAAAATATACGCCAGCATTGCACGAAGCTGTGTCGAAAAATGACTAATTAAGAGCAGATATAATTGCAGTTTTATTGAGGTTCGAATTTTTGTTTTTGTTATTCAGAATACAGGGCCCAAGGTCAGCGCCGCTGTCCTTATAAATTCATCAGGTCACAAAACTTTTTTATTATTGACATTAAATGAGAAAAGAATTTTGTGGGAATATTAAGTGTGAATGCATTTCTGCGCACAGATTATAAATGGGAGCCAATTTTGTTCAGAGGTTACAATATTAAGAAAAATTCATTTAATTATTATTCTTTGGGAGGTTACATTTGGCTCCATTTCCATTTCCATTTAAATATTACTGCTGGGAGGTTACAACAGTGGCAAGTGAAACTCATAATACTCCACAGCTGAGTAATGCCTGGATACACGCTTTTCTACACTATGATGTAATGCCTTAATTATCACGGAGCCGTCTGTACGAAATAGTACAACATCACTTCAAACTCTGTGCAAAGCAAATGGTTCAAATGGCTCTGAGCTCTATGGGACTTAACTGCTGAGGTCATCAGTCCCCTAGAACTTAGAACTACTTAAACCTAACTAACCTAAGGACGTCACACACATCCATGCCCGAAGCAGGATTCGAATCTGCGAGCGTAGCGGTCGCGCGGTTCCAGACTGTAGCGCCTAGAGCAGCTCGGCCACATCGGCCGGCTGTGCAAAGCAAAAACGAATAAAAATAGCAGTATAGTATATGTAACTTGCAAAAAAAAGTTAGGAAACGACATTTCTAGACACGAGACTGCATACACAAACGATGTCGCTAACGCTCGTCTTTGTGTGTGGTGTTAGACTCGGAAGTCCAATTTCAGATGATGGAAGAATTTTCAGAGCTATTATTTGCCCGGAAACGGAAAAAGAGATGGTGGCGTACGAGTTACTGATAAACATATTTTCACCAGTGTTCTGCATTGTATTCCAAATCTCGCAGCGGTGTGTCATGGTCTTAATGCAAAATAAAAACATTAAAAGAGAAACTACTGATAAGGCAGAGGAAATACTCGATATAAACTCGCACGCATAAACGCCACACTGTACAGACAATCAATTACAGACGTCAGAGCGAACCACAGCGCTCTGTATGAATAGGTGGTGAGCTTAGCGGCAAGTGATACGCACATTGACTTGCTCTAAAGACCAGCAGGACAGCAATGAGGCGTGGACGAAGGAGTGTCCTCCTGTGGCTGTCGGGGGCAACCCGCACCATCTCAGCAGAGGCGGTATGTGCGGTGTTGGGTGTCTTCCCAATCGACATAAAGATCAGACATGGAACCGCATGCTACTGGCTCAAGAGAGGAAGCCGCGAAAAAATCAAGGAAATAAAAGCGGAAGGCATTGAACATTTGGTGGCTGGTTGTCTGGCAACAGGAGACAAAGGCCGTGATGTGTACAACGTTTTCCCGAACGTCGGGGAACGGTTACGGGTGAATCATGCCAACTATATCAATCCCGTCCATGACATGGTTCATTTCCTGACTGGCCATGGCCTACATCCAGCGAACCTGCAGCGCTTCTCACTTTCTGGGACCGCAACTGCCAGTGCGGCGAACATGGATCCCCTGAACACATCGTATTGTACTGTGAGCAGTACACGCACAGCCGAATACAACAGTAATTATAAGAGAAACACTAAAACACACTCAGCGGCTCACAGAAATGGGGACAACTAAATGAATTAGTAGACCAAATTTATAAGAGAGAACACACCATCTATAAGAAAATGAGACGTTACAGGCATCGTAGCAGACGTCAAAGAGACGACTGGGTTGCTTCAGATGATGACTCCCGTACTACGGACTCCTCCAACATCGACATAGACGACATAACACGTGAAGAAGAACTTGTAGCCACCCAAAATATTGGAATGTTAAATATAGATCAAACCAGAGAGACATATAGGACGAAGAAAAAATGCTGCATGTAGGAATCGGCATGCGATTCCTCATCCAGGTAAGACAAAAGTTTATATATCAAAATCAGATCTGGCACATTTTGAAAACAGATTTATGAAAACGAGGAGCTGGCAACGGTTACATGGTGCAGCGCATTCTATTGTACAGAGAAACGTGTACCAGTCTGCATTTACTGCACCAGCCGTCGTAGCTCACTGAGTACACTTGTGGGACATCAAACCCACATCCACCATGTAGCTATGATTCAAATACTTGTCAAGTTCCTTTTTTACTTTTTAGACGTCTGTTCCCCAGTTCTCGTCGTTTATAAGCAGTACATAATTTTCCCGCATGACAGTAGTCTATCGTATGTGTCTATAGCTGCGCAGTGCACAGCCGTAACTGGTCCTGTCACGTTCATGTGGGTCAGCTTCCTTATGGAGTACACAAATGAAGAATACATCGATAGGCTTTTGGTGCCAGGCGCATCCGATAAAGAAACTGCTGCTGCTGCTGCTGCTGTTGCTGCTCATACCTACGCTGCACAATACTACCGAAGGCGCAGTTCCGAAAAAGTCGCCTGGAGCTACGCCTTCAGGAAACGGGTAATTTCGTCCGCAGGTAATGAACGGGGGTCGTCCAAAGACTAGATGTACTCCGAAGACTCCGTTCACCAGGCACCTCAGCGAAGTACCTGTGATGTTGCAAGACAGTTCCAGATGTCTCAAAGACTGGTTATTGAAGTGTTGCACGATGAAAGAAATGCATCCACATCACTACACGATATATCGACACCAGCGGCCGAAAGACCGCATTCGACGAATACAGTTTTGTGAATGGCTTTTGCACCAAGTGGAAGATAATCAACATTTTATAAATAACGTGATACGAACTGACGAATACAGCTTCACTCATGAAGACGTTTTCAACCTCCACAATATCCATTATTAATCGGAACACAGCCCACATGTTACCCGTAAACGTGGCTTTTGGGCATTCTTTGCCATCAACCTGCAGGGTGGAATTGTGGAATGAGTGCTTTTAGGCCCTTACTATTTTTTTTTCTTGAGTCATTAATCTGACTGGTCTGATGCAGTCCGCCACGAATTCCTCTCCTGTGCCAACCTCTTCACCTCGGAGTAGCACTTGCAACCCACGTCCTCAATTTTTTGCTGGATGTATTCTACATCTACATCTATACTCCGCGAGCCACCTTACGGTGTGTGGCGGAGGGTACTTATTGTACCACTATCTGATCCCCCCTTCCCTGTTCCATTCACGAATTGTGCGTGGGAAGAACGACTGCTTGTAAGTCTCCGTATTTGCTCTAATTTCTCGGATCTTTTCGTTGTGATCATTACGCGAGATATATGTGGGCGGTAGTAATATGTTGCCCATCTCTTCCCGGAATGTGCTCTCTCGTAATTTCGATAATAAACCTCTCCGTATTGCGTAACGCCTTTCTTGAAGTGTCCGCCACTGGAGCTTGTTCAGCATCTCCGTAACGCTCTCGCGCTGACTAAATGTCCCCATGACGAATCGCGCTGCTTTTCGCTGGATCATGTCTATCTCTTCTATTAATCCAACCTGGTAAGGGTCCCATACTGATGAGCAATACTCAAGAATCGGACGAACAAGCGTTTTGTAAGCTACTTCTTTCGTCGATGAGTCACAATTTCTTAGAATTCTTCCTATGAGTCTCAACCTGGCGCCTGCTTTTCCCACTATTTGTTTTATGTGATCATTCCACTTCAGATCGCTCCGGATAGTAACTCCTAAGTATTTTACGGTCGTTACCGCTTCCAATGATTTACCACCTATGGCATAATCGTACTGGAATGGATTTCTGCCCCTATGTATGCGCATTATATTACATTTATCTACGTTTAGGGAAAGCTGCCAGCTGTCGCACCATGCATTAATCCTCTGCAGGTCCTCCTGGAGTACGTACGAGTCTTCTGATGTTGCTACTTTCTTGTAGACATCCGTGTTATCTGCAAATAGCCTCACGGAGCTACCGATGTTGTCAACTAAGTCATTTATGTATATTGTAAACAATAAAGGTCCTATCACGCTTCCCTGCGGTACTACCGAAATTACCTCTACATCTGCAGATTTTGAACCGTTAAGAATGACATGTTGTGTTCTTTCTTCTAGGAAATCCTGAATCCAATCACAAACCTGGTCCGATATTCCGTAAGCTCGTATTTTTTTCACTAAACGTAAGTGCGGAACCGTATCAAATGCCTTCCTGAAGACCAGGAATACGGCATCAATCTGCTCGCCAGTGTCTACGGCACTGTGAATTTCTTGGGCAAATAGGGCGAGCTGAGTTTCACATGATCTCTGTTTGCGGAATCCATGTTGGTTATGATGAAGGAGATTTGTATTATCTAAGAACGTCATAATACGAGAACACAAAACATGTTCCATTATTCTACAACAGATTGACGTAAGCGAAATAGGCCTATAATTATTCGCATCTGATTTATGACCCTTCTTGAAAATGGGAACGATCTGCGCTTTCTTCCAGTCGCTAGGTACTTTACGTTCTTCCAGCGATCTACGATAAATTGCTGATAGAAAGGGGGCAAGTTCTTTAGCATAATCACTGTAGAATCTTAAGGGTATCTCGTCTGGTCCGGATGCTTTTCCGCTACTAAGTGATAGCAGTTGTTTTTCAATTCCGATATCGTTTATTTCAATATTTCCATTTTGGCGTCCGTGCGACGGCTGAAGTCAGGGACCGTGTTACGATTTTCCGCAGTGAAATAGTTCGGAACGCTGAATTCAGTATTTCTGCCTTTCTTCGGTCGTCCTCTGTTTCGGTGCCATCGTGGTCAACGAGTGACTGAATAGGGGATTTAGATCCGATTACCGATTTTACATATGACCAAAACTTTTTAGGGTTCTTGTTTAGATTGTTTGCCAATGTTTTATGTTCGAATTCGTTGAATGCTTCTCTCATTGCTCTCTTTACGCTCTTTTTCGCTTCGTTCAGCTTTTCCTTATCAGCTATGATTCGACTACTCTTAAACCTATGATGAAGCTTTCTTTGTTTCCGTAGTACCTTTCGTACATGATTGTTATACCACGGTGGATCTTTCCCCTCGCTTTGGACCTTAGTCGGTACGAACTTATCTAAGGCGTACTGGACGATGTTTCTGAATTTTTTCCATTTTTGTTCCACATCCTCTTCCTCAGAAATGAACGTTTGATGGTGGTCACTCAGATATTCTGCGATTTGTGCCCTATCACTCTTGTTAAGCAAATATATTTTCCTTCCTTTCTTGGCATTTCTTATTACACTTGTAGTCATTGATGCAACCACTGACTTATGATCACTGATACCCTCTTCTACATTCACGGAGTCGAAAAGTTCCGGTCTATTTGTTGCTATGAGGTCTAAAACGTTAGCTTCACGAGTTGGTTCTCTAACTATCTGCTCGAAGTAATTCTCGGACAAGGCAGTCAGGATAATGTCACAAGAGTCTCTGTCCCTGGCTCCAGTTCTGATTGTGTGACTATCCCATTCTATACCTGGTAGATTGAAGTCTCCCCCTATTACAATAGTATGATCACGAAACTTCTTCACGACGTTCTGGAGGTTCTCTCTGAGGCGCTCAACTACTACGGTTGCTGATGCAGGTGGTCTATAGAAGCATCCGACTATCATATCTGACCCACCTTTGATACTTAACTTAACCCAGATTATTTCACATTCGCATTCGCTAATAACTTCACTGTATATTATTGAATTCTTTACTGCTATAAATACTCCTCCACCATTGGCGTTTATCCTATCCTTGCGGTATATATTCCATTCTGTGTCTAGGATTTCGTTACTGTTCACTTCCGGTTTTAACCAACTTTCCGTTCCTAATACTATATGCGCACTATTTCCTTCAATAAGAGATACTAATTCAGGAACCTTGCCCTGGATACTCCTGCAGTTTACCAATATTACGTTAACTTTTCCTGTTTTTGGTCTCTGAGGACGGACGTTCTTTATCAACGATGATAATGTCCTCTCTGTCTGGTAAGCCGTCAGGTATTTTATCGTTTCGCCCAAGGGGGGGGGGGGGGGGGGGTCCCTCTAACCTAAAAAACCCCCGTGTGCACGCCACACGTACTCTGCTACCCTAGTAGCTGCTTCCGGTGTGTAGTGCACGCCTGACCTGTCTAGGGGGGCCCTACAGTTCTCCACCCAATAACGGAGGTCGATGAATTTGCAACCATTATAGTCGCAGAGTCGTCTGAGCCTCTGGTTTAGACCCTCCACACGGCTCCAAACCAGAGGACCGCGATCGACTCTGGGCACTATGCTGCAGATATTAAGCTCAGCTTGCACTCCGCGTGCGATGCTGGTTGTCTTCACCAAATCAGCCAGCCGCCGGAAGGAACCAAGGATGGCCTCAGAACCCAAGCGGCAGGCGTCATTCGTTCCGACATGTGCTACTATCTGCAGCCGGTCACACCCAGTGCGTTCAATAGCTGCCGGAAGGGCCTCCTCCACATTACGGACGAGACCCCCCGGCAAGCACACCGAGTGCACACTGGCATTCTTCCCCGACCTACCCGCTATTTTCCTGAGGGGCTCCATAACCCGCCTAACGTTGGAGCTCCCTATAACTAATAGGCCCGCCCTCTGTGACTGTCGGGACCTTGCCGGAGAATAGGCCACTGGCCCAACAGGCGAGGCATCCTGTGGTGGCTCGGAAACGATGTCATTACCACTAGGAAGCACCCCGTACCTGTTGGAAAGGGGTAAGGCAGCTGCCACGCGGCCAGATCCCACCTTCGCCTTTCGGCCAGGCACGCGCGAGCCCACCACTGTCCGCTATTCACCCTGGAGTGATGGCTGACCGGTAAGATGCTCACTGCCGGAAGACGCAGCGACATCAGGGGTTCCATGTGATTCCAAGGCCACCGAAGTAGGCATAGGTCTCACCACAGTTGCCCCAACGCCACTACGAGCCGACGCCTGCGCCTCGAGTTCGATGAGCCTAACAGACAAAGCCTCCACCTGCCCCCGAAGAGTGGCCAATTCTCCTTGCGTCCGCTCACAACAACCACAGTCCCTACACATGACTATGTTTACCCTACTCTATACGGTGACAAATTCCCAAGATAATCTTCTGATGAGCTACTCTGATAATCAAGAAACACTCACTGAAATACGAGACGCGAAAACTACGCTAGGTTTTCCCAGAAAAACTATTTAAAAGCTAAGCGCAGCAAATAAGTACAAAAACGCTTTATACAAACAGTACTCGCTGCTGCTGGTGCTCTCGCTCTGGCTGTCACAAGACAACTGCTGATTCAAGTGACTAGTGGCTAACGGCCGCGAAACAAACAAAAGACGGTTTTAGGGCGCTTTCTGTTCTAAACGATCAAGAAAACACTAAGAAATCTAACACGAAAACTACGTAAAGTTTTATCAAGAACTGTTAGTTACTATGCAGAGCAGATAAACACAAATAGAATCCCTTCCTTAGTGGAAGGTCGTAAACAAAATGCAAAATAAACGCTTTATACTAACAGTACTCGCTGCTGCTGGTGCTCTCGCTCTGGCTGTCACAAGACAACTGCTGATTCAAGTGACTAGTGGCTAACGGCCGCGAAACAAACAAAAGACGGTTTTAGGGCGCTTTCTGTTCTAAACGATCAAGAAAACACTAAGAAATCTAACACGAAAACTACGTAAAGTTTTATCAAGAACTGTTAGTTACTATGCAGAGCAGATAAACACAAATAGAATCCCTTCCTTAGTGGAAGGTCGTAAACAAAATGCAAAATAAACGCTTTATACAAACAGTACTCGCTGCTGCTGGTGCTCTCGCTCTGGCTGTCACAAGACAGTCCAGTCCAGTCTCTGTCCTCCTCTATAGTTTTTAACTTCTACAGATCTCACTAGTACCATGGCAGTTATCCGCTGATGTCTTAACAAATGTCCCATCCTCCTGTCCCTTCTTCTTGTCAGTGGTTTCCATGTATTCCTTTCCTCGTTGATTCCGCGTAGAACCACGTCATTCCTTTCCAGTCCACCTGATTTTCAACACTCTTCTATAGTATCTCCTCTCGAACGCTTCGATTCTCCTCTGCTCTGATTTTCCCACAGTCCATATTTCACTACCATACAATGCTGTGGTCGAAACGTACATTCTCAGAGATTTCTTCCTCTAACTAAGGCCTATGCTTGATACTAGCAAACTTCTCTTGGCCAGGAATGCCCTTTTTGTCAGTGCTAGTTTGTTCTGTATGTCCTCCGTGCTCCGTCCGTCATGTGTTATTTTGCTGCCTAGTTAGTAGATTTGCATAACGTCATGTACCTCTTGATCATCAATCCTGACGTTAAGTTTCTCGTTGTTCTCGTTCTTGCTACTTTTCATTGCATTCGTGTTTCTTCGATTGACTTTCAGTCCCGTTGCTGGATGATTCGGATGTGCCCTTGTATTGTACGTTTCTCTGCAGTACTGTGTCTGACACACTACAAAAGGTTCCACTTACGCTGGTGACAGTCATGGTTTCAGCATGACGATCCACCGCCACACTTTGTAACGAATGTGCGTAACTAATAAATGAAGCTCTTCGAGCCAAATGGATTGGTCCATTGTTCTAATCTCCACGTTCCCCTGACCATAGTCCACTACATTTTTATTCGTGAGGTCACTTACCCCGACCAAGTTTCTAGTGCTTCACCCATGGATGTACATGACCTGATAGTTCGCGTCCACGCCGCTTCGGCAATGGTTGGATGCAGATGTCTTGCGTAGGACCCAGCGAAATACTATCCCGCAAGTGGCGAAGTGTATGTCAATGTAAGGTGGTCGTTTTGGACATCTTCTCTAAAGATAAAATTGCTCGTACATGTATGTACTGGATCTGTGAATATAAGCGTGGACGTCAGACATACTGAGTGGAATTATTGTGTGTAGCATAATGTGCAATCCAGTGCAACCTGCCTATTGTGTCTTTTGTGCCTCACTGGATACTGTAAATGTTACTATATCCACTATTTATTTTATATTGGCTTTATTTGTGTCATAGACGAAACAAAGTGAATCGTTTGCGTGAGTAAGAAGTTCATGTTATCTCTTAATGTTTAAATAAAGATAATAGTAACGGAAAGATGTACACAAGACACCACATTGTGGAAGTATAAATTAGATATTGTTTGACGCTTTTACCGAAAAAAAATGTTTGTCGTGAACAGTATTCGCACATTGACGAGTCTGAATATTCATTCCGCACAGCATTACCTCGTGTCACTGAGTTAACGGGGCAGCACCGGTAGAGCGCCGAGTTTATGCTGCATGTTGTTGGTCATGCCGCAAGCAGTACAGCGTTTCCATAGCCTCGTTTTTAAAATCGTATTTCTGTTAAGCCTATTGGTGACACTAGGTTCTGCTAGATACACTTTTGTTTTGAATTGGGCTGAGAAATCACATGCGCACCGACAAGTATGACATTTTTCTTCACTCTGCATGTTATCACATAATCGTGGTCGGTTATTGTACCAGGCGCCTCCTTAAATCTGTTATTATAATAACGTAGATTTTTCTGCACTTAATGTAAATTAGGATAAGAGTAAACACACAATAAAACACTTGAAGAGACACTATACATTGCATAAACAACACATATCAATAGTAACCCTTTATCACATAGTGTAAAGACACGATGTAGAATGTGTAACGTAGTGTGGCTGACAAACTTCTAAAATACTAACCTATGATTAAGCAGACTATCATATCAACATCCTTTAGTATGTAAACTTGGGAGGTACTGCCGGGGATGTCGGACTCGAGGTCTCATTCCGAGATCTCATTCTGGGGCAGAGCAGGTGAAGGGAGCTCTACTACACAGATCCTGTCCCCTTATATTGATGTTCTTAAATTAAAAATGTTTTATAATTTTCTGTATCCAAGATATTGTGCAATAGTTTTGTAAGTATGATGCAGTTTCCATTTACACAAAGAACGAGGACAAAAGATCTGCACAAACCCTCCCCCACCCCCCCCCCCCCCCCCCACTCCCCGTCCATCCACCACCCATGAGGAGCCCATGGCCTCAACTGCGTAGCATGAGTGCTGCACAGTGGAAACCACTGGTCCTGGCTAAGCTTACTGAGTGGACCACTACAGGCCATACAAAACATATCAGAAGCTTGGCGATCGCAGCATGGAAAATAAAGTGTCTCTTTAAATGAAATCATATGAAATTCGTGATGATGATCCATTTTTTGGATGAGAACGTTAAACCCGACGGTACCCTTGGTATGCCATTGGGTTTCATCCTACCACTTTTTGCATCATTATGCAGCACTACATGCACGTCCATTAGTGACCTATACTGAAGAGATACCACACAACCCTGTTACAGCCATTGGAAAGGGGCCGTTGCTTGTACAGGATGGAAGCCTCTCGAGGCGTCCCAACTAAGAATACCGTATGGCCATTTCTTTCTTTCCACATATGATAACAATTTTAGTGGATCGAATGTTGGAGAAAAATAAATACATCTACATTGTATCTGGTAAGAACCTGCAGCAGAAAAGGCCACAGTGTAACAATCTTAGTAGTGCATATTTTATATGGTTTTAAATTAACGGCATGTGGAAAATAGTTACAAACTGATTCTGAGTTTACGAATCTACTACAACTCATTGTATTCGCATTATTGGTGCTTATGCGAAAGGTGCACCACAGTTTTGAAATCATTGCCTCCTGGGCATATCAGTATCTGAACTCTAAGATAATACTATTTAATTTAAATCATTTGCAGTACAATAATCCTACTCATAAAATAATCTCCACTTTCTAATTCCTTGTTCTTACAACTTTCGTAAAGACTTTTATCAAAAAATTTTTCTTGACACTCACCAGCGCAGAAGCCAGTAACAGAATAACCACTAAAGCGCACTTCATGCTGGTCACCAGTGCCAAAGACGTGATGTGTAGCTGTTTTATACACTCAGAGCTTCGGGCACCATATGTTCCACGACCTTGGTAATTTCCACTGCCGTGCTCGATAAAACAAATCTGATAAATATATACAAGCTCGTCACTCTGATAATGAAAACAATCGATTTCAAGTGTCTGTAGTTGGATGAGGCGATTTCAGATAGCCGTAATTAACTCGTGTGGTCACAAATTGAAATTAATGTACACTAAACCATGTAGCGGCATGGACCTAAACGATAACACAGGCTACAGTTCATGCTGTGCCGTAGTGAGGTCAGCGAAACACATCAAATTAGCAAATTATTTATAGAGATATAATCGATTTTTGTGAGAAACGTCAACGAAAGAGACCTGAATAAATAGAACATGGGTACGGAAGGGCTAAGAAGATGTCGTTGTAAGATTTTTTCCTGTTCATCTCTACCGCCGTGATCTCTCAAAATTTAGTTTGCTTACCTGATAAGTCATCGGCAAGGTGGTTCTTCCAGTCGGGTCATTGAAAAATAATTCATAAAATGTGAGGCATTTTTAGTCACAGAAGCACAATAACCATTCAGAAATATAGCGGTATCACGAAAAGTATTTCTCCTTCTTCTTCTTCTTCTTCTTCTCCTTCTTCTTCTTTATCTTTGACAGTATATCTCTGTTCACTGCTGGATATAGTCCTCCTCAACATGTTTCTACTGTTTTCCTAACTTGTGGGTGTCGGTAGTTTCCAGGAAAGATTCTTGCCAAATGTTTGTGTGATTAACGTCAGTGTAATGCATAAATTGAACACCATTATGAAGAACAATAAGAGGAGCAATATGTGCCGGAACAAGGAAAGAGATTCACCATCTTGGAAGCAGAAGTAGAAAAGGCACTGAAGGAGATGAAGAATAGGAAGGCATGTGGAATTCATGATTTGCCAGCAGAACTGTTGAAGAGTTTGGGAAACAAGACAAGAAAAGAAATCGTGTACCTCTGTAACGAGACATATGACAAAGGGGAATGGCCTGATGGCCCGAGGATTTCTTTCCAACAGTTATGATACCAAAAGAGAAAAAGAGAAACGCTAAAAAATGTGAAGAGCATCGGACCATCAGTCTAATTTTTCATGCAGCTAAAGTCTTGCTGAGAGTGTTGAATAGAAGACTATATGGCAAGCTGGATAGAGGGATTGCAGAGGAGCAGTTCGGATTTAGACGAGGAAAAGGAACAAGAGATGCTATTGGTCTGTTAAGAACTATAGGGGAAAGATATAGGGAAAAAGGTAGAGAAAACTTTGCTATTTTTATAGATTTAGAAACGGCTTTTGACAGAGTTCAGTGGAACAAGCTGATGGATATTTTGAAGAGGAAAGGAGTAGATTGGAAAGAGAGACGACTGATACAGAATCTATATTTACACCAGAAAGTAAGGATATGGATCGGAAATGAAGTGCCAGAAGGAAGCAGCATTGGTCGAGGTGTTATACAAGGTTGTTGCCTTTCCCCACTGTTGTTTAATGCACACCTTGAAGAGATTATTGCAGAAGGCTTAGATGGGAAAAGAGCAATACGTATTGGTGGAAAGAGGATAGAATGCATAAGATTTGCTGATGACATTGTATTAGTGGCAGAAAGGGAGCGGACAGTGAATAACATGCTGAAAGATCTGAATGAAGCTCGTGTGGAATATGGGATCACAGCAAAAACAAAGATTATGGTCATCAGTACAAGAGGCAGACTGTCCAATATTACAGTAGGACAATCAACCATTAGCCAAGTAAGTGCATTTAAATATCTTGGAAACACAATAACAGAAAACGTGAGATGTCACCAGGAGGTGAAAACTCGAATTGCTATATCAAAGAAGGCATTCAGCAGAAAGAGAAGACTGTTATGTGGCAAATTAGATAAAAGTCTAAGGAAAAGGCTTGGAAAATGTTTTCTCTGGAGTGTGCCACTATATGGGGCAGAAACATGGACGCTGATACGAGAGAATGAAAAAAAGTTAGAAGAATTTGAGATGTGGATGTGGAGGAGAATAGAGAGGATAAGCTGGATGGAAAGAGTGAGTAATGAAAGAGTATTGGAAGGGGTTGGTGAGAGAAGATGTCTGTTAAATGTTGTAAAAAAAAAAAGAAAAAGAACTGGTTGGGACATTCATTGAGAAGGGAGTGCTTGCTAGCAGATGCTTTCGAAGGATTCGTTTGTGGAAGAAGACTGAGAGGAAGAAGGAGGCACAAGATGATAGACGACATAAAGGGAAGAGGAAATTATGCAGGCCTGAAGAGGATGACAGAAGACCGGACAGACTGGAGAACTACCATGTCAAAACCTGCCTTTTGGCAGAACACTGATGATGATGATGATTATGAAGAACGAAACAAAACAGGTGAAGATATTTCCACAGGACGTTTATGTTAGAGCGCAGAATATAAACAAGATTTGTAATTTATTGCCGGCCGTTGTGGCCGTGCGGTTCTAGGCGCTTCAGTCTGGAACCACGTGACCGTTACGGTCGCAGGTTCGAATCCTGCCTCGGGCATTGATGTGTGTGATGTCCTTAGGTTAGTTAGTTTTAAGTAGTTCTAAGTTCTAAGTCCCATAGTGCTCAGAGCCATTTGAACCATTTTTTTGTAATTTATTAACTCGAAGATAAGTAAATTATAATTGGGATTTATAAGAGACACGCAGTAGGGGTGAACTTCACTGAAATCCTTTTCGAAAGAGCTGTGTATATAACACGTAGTATGAGACCCCAACCATGTTTAGGAAAATTGTATTTCTTAACACTCGTATAGGTTTAATGTTTCGAAAATGTTATATGGCTACAGGATAACAGGAAAACGTTTATTTTTGCAATAATAATTAAAACCTCTATGTTCAAAAGGTAATTATTTCTGTGTGGATTACGACACAAGAACTTCCGTGAGGATGATTCTTTTAAACTTTTGGATACTCTTGTTTGAAGAATACTTCTGTATCATAGTATTGAACCATAGAGCGACTGACAGCTGGCCCCAAGTCTCGTGAAACACGATCTTTGGCGTGAAAGGCCGTGGCACGTTTGCCGCGAGTGGCTCCGAGGCCGTTTTTCCCCCGGAGAGGCAATGACTGAAGCATCGCGGACAGCACATGTGTGCGAGCAACGCGCCAGCTGTTCGTTCTGTCTGGCTGAGCATCTTCCCGATGTAAAGGACGTGCACCAGAAACCGCGGTGGACACGTTATTGATTTGGCCGACGACATTTGGAAGTGGGTGGTGGGTCGTCGTCATCCACGTATCTCCTGGAGGCTCCAAGTTTTTCCACTGTTTGTCACGGCACAGGGCCATTGCATGCTCGGTGAGCTACGTTTAGCTCGTTGCTTTGGTGCTGAGATCATGCAGCATTCGTAAAGAATGATCTTGCTTTCCGCTATGAGTGTGTTAATAATTGCAATTGGTTCACTTCCTGTAAGTGTTTGTGTCTTGCTGATTCTATATGGGACGCGGTCCGGCCCACTGTTGTTGTTGTTCCCTGCTCCTGCGTCTGGCCACGCGATTTGAGGAGCCCGTTGCTCGTATGAAAACACAGTAAGCTCCAATTGGTAATTGTCATAGAGTTGTGATTTTGTTGTATGTCTTTGGATTGCTTGGAGTTAGGTAAATTTTTTTATATACAATATGTCATTATCTGAGACGTTCAAGATTTATATATATATTTCTTTTTTGGCCTGGTAGGTTGTGTACTAAACGGGCAAGTCGCTTTCTTTAGTTATTTGGAGTCCCCAAGCTTACGCCTTTTCGTCCCAAATCTTGTTGCATCTATTTTGGTGAGTTAAACTTCCAGTCCAAGCTTGCATTTAACGTAGGTGAAGTTCACGAGCCAACAGTTTGCGTCTCTCTTCCACCTACGCTTTCCGTCCCAAGCGACAGTTAAGTGTTTATCGTCTCCACCTCGTGGCGTGATCTGAAGCTGAATCTCAGTTGGCCACTGAACTTCTTTATGATACAGTGTAAGTAGAGGTTGTTACCTTGGCCAGTTACCTTATTATCTTTTAGCGACCTACCACAACTGTCTTGTCTAAACTGCCAGCGTCTAATCTGATGACTCAGGTTTTTACTCTTTTTAACTAAAAGTTACTTATCTGTTCATCAGGCTATTATTTTATGTTCGTGCCCTGTGGGGTGTTCCCACTGATTGATTACAATAGGAGGAGTGTGACGAGCAGCGTATCGGACCTGGCGTAAGTAATTTCGGGGCCGTTCGTCCGAACTACACTGACTGATGTGTGGTGGTTTCATATCAAGCAGCTTTAATTATTTTTGTTTCTTTGTAATGGATTTCTTTTACGTCAATCTGAATTATTTGATGTATTTTAGTCAGACACATTCTAAAGATCTTTATTGACTGCCTGATTAGAAGACAGTTTCCTATCAAGTTATACTTGTTGTAAAACACTTTTATTTGGAACATTCTTGAGTTTTGTGCTTAATTGTTTATCCTTTAGTAAAGGGTCAGAACCTTTAAAGAGATTGTTTTATTATCATTACTGTTCTTAAATTGTTTTATCTAATTAGTTGGTTTTGCCTCAGTGTGTCAAGGTCCTTTAATCTAATTGGCAAAGTTACTTTCCCAGGGGAGTGTTAGTAAAAATCTTGATACAAATAATTCTCAGTCCTTATTTTGTCTAGACCATCCACTCCCAGGCAACCTTACACTAATAGTGCGTACCAAATATATGTTGCTGACAGCAGACACCCCTTAGCACTTAGCAACGGGATCAATGTCAGTAGTTCAATGTGAAAAGGTGAGTAAATGAACCAAGAGGTACAATAATTATCCACCATTAAATACCTAACAAAATATCATCTTGTGGTAAGAAGCTGTATATCTGTAAATTGGTGGGTAGTTGCGAGTTTTCAGAGATTGTATCTGACAAATGAATTTTCGCATGGATTCATTTTGGTTAAAATTTTGCGAATTTTTCCGATGAGATTCTATCGTCGAATAATTTCCGATTTTTGTGAACGGAAGAGACCAGTGTATCTTCAATTGAAACGTAAGAAGATCTTAAGTACCTGCATTTCTAACAGAGGTATTAAGCAAAGCGAGGAGGCATATATCTTTTTTTGAGTCATCAGCCTTCTGACTCGTTCGATGCAGCTCACCGTAAATTTCTCTCTCGTGCCAATCTATTTATCTCAGAGCAGAGCCGCGCGGGGTAGCCGTGCGGTCTTGGCCGCCTCGTCACGGTTCGCTCAACTTCCCCCGCCGGAGGTTCGAGTCCTCCCTCGGGTATGGGTGTGTGTGTTGTCCTTGGTGTAAATTAGTTCAAGTCAGATTAAGTAGTGTGTAAGCTTATGGACCGATGATCTCAGCAGTTTGGTCCCATAGGATCTTACCACAAATTTCCAATTTCAGAGCAGCATTTTCACTATGCGTCCTCAGTTATTTGTCAGATGTATTCGTACTCCAATCTTTGGCTCACTCTTCAGTTTTTATCCTCTACAGTTCCCTGTAGTACCACATGTGGTACTCGCTCATGTCTTATATCCTATCACCCTGTCCCTTTTCCTTGTCGATTTTTTTTCCGTATGTCCCTTTCCTCGCCGATTTTCCAGAGAACCTCCTCATTCATTATCTTATCAGCCCCCCTAATTTTCAATATTTTTGTGTAGCATCCCTTTTCGAAAGCTTAGATTCTCTTCTGTTCCGGTTTTCCTACATCATGGTTTGCTACATCCTATCATTCACTACCAACCACTGCTGTACTGAATTCTCAGAAATTTCTTCCTCAAATGGAGGCCGGCATTTGATAATAGTAGGTTCTCTTGGCCAGAGTTCACCCTTTGCCTGTGCTAGTCAGCTTTTTATGTCCTCCTTGCTTTGTCCGTCATGGGTTATTTTGCTTCCAAGATAGCAGAATTCTTTAACTTCTTCTTCGTGGGGGTACAAAGGTAGCAGTTTATTCCATTACCACAAATTTTGATGTTAAGTTTCTCACCATTCTCATTTCTGCTGTTTCTGATTGCTTTTATCATTTTACGGTTTACCCTCGAACTATATTCTGTACTGATGATACTGTTAATTCCATTAAACATATCTTGTAATTCTTCTTCATGTTCACTGGGAATAGCAACCTCTTCCGTGAATCATATCATCGATATCCTTAAACCCTGAAATTTCATTCCATTCTCGAACAGCCATTCTATTTTCGCCTTTGCTTCTGCGCTGTATAGATGGTACAGTAGGGACGAAAGGCTGCATCCCTATTTTACGCAGTTTTAATCAGAGCACTTCGTTCTTCATCTTCCACACTTATTGATCCATCTTGGTTCTTGTACTATTGCATATTATTCGCCTTTACTTTCAGCTTACTTCTATATTTCTCAGAATTCCATTTTAAACTGTCGAACGCTTTTTCCAGGAGGACAAATCGAATGATCATATTTATTCAGTCTCGCTTCTGGTCATATTAATTCAGTCTTGCTTCTGTTATCAACTGCAACGTCTGGACTGCCTCTTAAGTGCCTTTACCTTTGATAAAGCCGAATTGACTGTCATCTAATAGTTATTCATTTTCTTTTGCATTCTTCTGTATATCATCTTGTCAGCAAATTGGATGCGTGAGCTGTTAAATTACTGTGCTAAAACGCTGGCACTTACCTGCTCTTGCTCTCTTAGCAGATGAATGGCTGACATTTTTCCGAAAGTATGGCGGTAGGTCTCATAGATTGTATGCACCAAATTGATTAGAAGTTGGGTTGCCACTTCCTCCGATGGTGTCAGAAATTCCGATGGAATAATATCTATCGCAGACGAGAAGGATCAGTAATACTTAACGCAAGTCTTCCAAACCGTTTATTTTAATACTTGATCTAATACTGGATCACCTATCTCTTCCATATAGACTCCAATTTCTTCTTCTGTGATATCATCAGACAATGCTCCTCCTCATACCGGCCTTCAGTGCACGCTTTCCAATCATGCGCTCTCTCTTTTTCGTTTAAGGTGGGATTTCCGTTACATTCTTAATGTTGCCATCCATGCTTTTAGCTTTACTGAAGGTTATTTTGACTTTCCTAAATGATGAGATAGTCCTTCCGACGATCACTTATGATTTCTTAGCATTTTTTCTATAGCCATTTCACTTTGACATACATTTCCTGTGTCTCTTCATCTTCTGCTTGCGATGTCGGGATGTATACCTGAATGAGGATGTCGGCGTTGGGTTGCTGTCTATTTTGATGAGAAGAAACCTATCACTGAACTGTTCAAAGTAACTCTAATCCTACTCCCTTTTAACATTTTCCTTTGTTTTCGATATTATCCTATGCGTCGGTAGAAGCATGGGAGGTAGTGAGTGGAACAAGCTGAGAGTTTTACTGGATATAGTTTCAAGTTATCGTTTATTAATAAAGATAATAAACACTTTACAGATGGTAGCAAGAGTGATTTTACAACCAAGATTCGTGGTACATTTAATTGTTATTTGGTTACCTCAGTCAATAAATTAAACAAATTTATCATCTTGTCAATCACCAAAAACATTGACATCTCAGTACTTCAAGCTTTTAACGAAAACTCTTCGGCTCAGAAGTTGAATCATACATTTAAGGAACTGTATAAAATTGTTTCACAGAAATGATTGACAAAGCCCCAGTGCAAGAATCAGTCTAGGATCTTCACTCAGTCGGATGTTTACAAAACAATCAGCTGGTGGCCATTAAATTAAACTTTCAATCATAGTAGCACTCTCATAAGTATGCTACCGTCTATATCCACTCTCGGCGATAACAGGGCACAAAACACTTTATATCAAACAAATAGGAACTACATCCACCAGGCAACAACATCAGACATACCCAATGAATGAAATGGAAGCGAAACTTAACGTTAAAGTTGTTGGTGAATGAGGAAACATCTTGTCATTGCAAAGAAACGTCACTTTTATCCTAGACACAACCCTGCAATATATATAATTAAACAAGACACGAATCAACAGTAGAAGAGAACTCTAATGAGACTCAATGCTTAACACAAACATTACCAAAAAAAAAAGAAAAAAAATTACTTACAAGATGAACACAGCAGTAGACAACAAGACAACTTAAAGCCATGTCATTCATACAGTGACGAACTAGAGTACCTTTTAAACAGTGTGACTCAATTCTGTGCCACAATGACTGCCTACAATGATGTTTAAGCATAGTATTGCTTAACCCACACTCTAGGTACACGTCACACTGCTGCAGCAATAAAGAAGAACACAAATACCCTCCTTCAGATGACACGGCGGTCGCAGCACAACGAAGTGACCGTGACGTCACTCTGTCGATCACCGGCATGGTGGGTATTTCTTCAGAAGCAGCCCACTGCCAGCAAATCATGCTAGTATGTTCTCGTCACTTCGATATCCAAGCGAAAGTGATAGCATTGCATGATACTGCACGCCATACTTAGTACACGATGGTGGTAAGACAGCAGGAAGAGAGCCTGCACTCATTGCTTGCAGCAATTCCCCATCATCCGTCAAGGCAACGTACTCCATGGACGACCGCGAAAAATGGCATGCACACAGCCTCCATTCGTTGCTGGTATCAGTGCTCCATCAACCCGGACGACGTATTGCGTACACATACGCGCGCAAATAACAACAATGACAGTAGCCCCGTTGCTGGCGGCTTGGCATTCCGACGTGGATCAGTGGTCGCGTCTCAGTAGCTCTATACCTCTGCTGGCTGCTACCTAACACATTCTGGCCAATAGAATGTTGTTTTCCTCATCCGCACGCAGACTCTGACTGAGTATGTGGGCTCACCAACGGTGCCCCACTTCCACCCCGGCCACAGATAATGCTCGCCATTCGCAGCAAGATCCTCTGATATGGATGGTAGAGGCGTTAATGGATCAGCTCATTTGTGCTCGTCTGACTAGAAAACACTATCTTCTTTCTGCGCCCCCTTTCAGATTTTCTAGCTTCCCTATTTCATTCAAAATTCTTACATTGCGTGCTCCGATTCGGAGAATATCATCATTCAGTTGGTTTTCTTTCCATCATTCCTTAGGATCATCTACTCATTGGCAGACGCCTTTTGGAGCTCTGAACGGGATGCTAATCCGGAGTGTTTTGCCGATGGGGAGATTATCATGACACTTTTTCAGTTATAGGCAATACGTCTAGCGGGATCATATTACCTGTATTTAATGCAGTGGTTTCTACTGCCGTCTGCATCTACATGCCACTGATCTTTGCTGTCTGTTCAACGTTTGAGGGTAGTTTCCCGTAGCAAGAGGAAGAGAGTGTCCTGAACCTATGGCCGCTTCTCCACCGCCTTTGCCACACCATTAGCATAAACAGAGTGACTTTTTGTGCAAGAAATCTTCGGTTGCCATTGCTGATTACTTTTGTGCAACATTTGAGCTCAATGGCTTGATTCGAACCTGAGGACCTTGGTGTTTTGATTAGTACTCAAAGACGCTACCCTCTAGCCTATATTATATTGTCTGTGTGTTTTTGGCCTTATATTAATTTTATTTACATTCTCGGTCGCGTTTCAGTGAACCAGTCATTACTAGTTTAGATCCTGTGCTTACATTCAGGTGGCCGGTGTGGCCGTGTGGTTCTAGGCGCCTCAGTCTGGAACCGCGCTATCGCTACGGTCGCAGGTTCGAATACTGCCTCGGGCGTGGATGTGTGTGATGTCCATAGGTTAGTTAGGTTTACGTATTTCTAAGTTCTAGGGGACTGATGACCTCAGCTGTTAAGTCCCATAGTGCTCAGAGCCTTTTGAACCATTTGAGCTTACATTCAGGTGTCGTAATTGTGACTGTGAATAAATTGTTATAAATATATAATAAGTGACAATTTGTGTTACGTTGCTATGCTACGGCAAATAAAAATAAAATTCCTGTATTTGAAAGACGCAACTTAAAAAATTATCTGCAGGAGTATTAAGGACGATTTCTCCATTTTTTTAGGTAATTTAATAACCATTTTAGTATGCGTTTCATCGCTGCAAATCTGCAACACTCAACCTCCTCAAGAATTTAAGGATTCCAATGTATGCTATCTCAACAATATTTCTCCTTTACTGATTGTTCTACTGCAATTTGAATATTCTTTGCATGCTTTATGAGATGTACAAGAAATGATGCGTTAAGGTGCTTAGAATACTGACAAGATTTTCGCACCATTCTCTACCATTTTCTTCCCTCATTTAGTATGGATTTCCAGTGTGCTATTCTACACTCAGATGTTTCATTGTATGTGTACGAGGGCACCTGTGGCAATTTCAGTTACTCATGTAGCTGGAATGATGGTTTCCGAATGAGGGTTTTGACATTAAGGTTTTTGAAACAAGTAATTTGAACAATCTAATTTATTTAAGAAACTGATAATTGCGACCATAACCAACTAATCGAAAAATATAGTAGACTCACTTGAGAAGCACTACGAGAACCTTCTCTCACAGTCTGTCCCTTCTGACAGACACTTTATAGGCAATTTACTTGCGCGCTCTGCCTTATGGCGCCGAGCACACGGTGGTAACAACCACCTGCCTGGCCTACCGCTGACTTTAGAGTGAAGTGCCTCCCTGTTCTGCTTCTAGGGTCTATACGATATCGTAGCGTTAATTCCTCATTTTGTAGAATATCCTTCCACTTCATTTTCTAAACATTCTTCTGTTGTTTTCCGGTAGTTCACTTTTCTCTCTGGGACAAACGTTCAATTTTAGAACTTCCTTTGTCAGTGTCACGCATGGTTATCATGATAAATTGCAGAAGTAAACAGTGCCTCCTAAATTGAAAGATTTTTCAAAATATTCAAATGGCTCTGAGCACTATGGAACTTAACATCTGAGGTCATCAGTCCCCTAGACTTAGAACTACTTAAACCTAACTAAACTAAGGACATCACACACATCCATGCCTGAGGCAGGATTCGAACCTGCGACCGAAGCGGTCGCGCGGTTTCAGACTGATGCGCCTAGAACCGCTCGGCCACAAAGGCCGGCTAAAGATTTTTCAACAGATGCATGTGTGTAACTTTCCTGTATTTGGTTTCTGATGAAGATATTGCGTCGAGTCATGTTTGGTGAAATGCACGGAGATGTTAATTAACTGATTGGTTCACTAACAATGGGTTGAAATATCCCCACAGACAATCTTCCTCCAGTTAGGACCACTGGTGCATATCGAGGGATTCTAAAACTTAATTTCTCGTTAGGACTGATAATTGTGAACGTGAATGCCTGTCAAATTTTCTGGATCCATCAAAAATAAATTTTATTTGGACACGTTATCAGCCTCCTATTAGTGTAACGGTGAATAGATGGACAAGGTCCAAACACGTATCTGAAACATTTCCTGATTTATGCCTAATGGAATTATGTCTCCATGGACGTTTCAATCTTACTGCCTTACAATACACAAAAATTCAACATTGGAACATGTTAGTTCAATGGCCGTATTTCACATTAGCTGTTATCTATTACGTATTACTTATTTCTGTGTTAAGCATACTGCAGTTTTTTTCCTGTTAAGGATACTACAGTTTAAGAGAATGTTACTCACGAACAATAATCTACTGAAGAATCACAAACTGAATCTCCCTCTGTGGCGTATTCTGAAGAGAACAGCAACGGAAGGGAATCAAGAAGAAGCAAACTCCCTGATCACCTGTAAGCACATCAATAAAAAACCTCGTCCGGAAAGTCTGAGAGCTCAAACTGAAATTAAACAACACTCAATCCCACATTATTGATATTTAACCAAAATATACGAGAAGTATCCACCAACAGACCGATGTTTAAGTACACAGGGCATTGCTCATTCAGTTCTCAGAAACCAAAACTAAAATCACCTCATGAGCCAGTCACGAACGCTGGCAATTATCCGACAGCGAAGCATCACAAGTTAAACGACTTCAAAAACAATATTACAAGTAAAAATTATTTTAAAACCTTTCCGAGATAACCTAAAGCATGTACTTCTCAAAAACAGACATTAGGTGATGGCAGAACAACTTGAATGTCCACTCTGATGGTGTACCAAACATAGGTCTATTTGAAATTAAATAAAGCGGTAAAAGACACTATCTATGTCTAACTGAGGGCTTTCTATAGAACCTATCCTATGACACATTATTTTTGACAACCTAGGGGACTACAAGAAAGCTAATAAATTTATAGCGAGTAACAAGTTACTGTTTTACACTGATCAGACATCAGTAACATGTGCTTCAGAGTCTCTGCGGCAGAACCCTTTGTGACATATCTCGAAGACAAAGATTACGATGTTAAAGACTTACGTCAGTCCAAGATACGAGACCCCAACACTGCAACTTTGCCAAGATCCTTTGTAACATTATCTCAGGACATGAATTCAGAACGAATTTATATCGAAAAAGACACGTTTCATATCAGAGTCTTCATTGAAGACTACAAATTCAAAGACAATGTAAGAACAGTCAAAGACTCCTTCATAACACGAAATATTGCCACCTGACTTCTAAATGTATAAAGTGTGCTGGCAATCATTAAACTTCTTACTGTAAACTATAACTAAGCAACATGATAAAGTTCAGATACGTTATGTAAAATTCATCAAAAAGCAGCTGAAAAAATTAATTTACAAATGGATAGACAAACACCATTTTAATACCAAGTTTGCAATACTTCCGTTACAACCAGGGATGTGGGTTAAGGAGATGCCATGGGTGATAGTAATAAGTCTCATCCTCAAACTGAGAGATTTCTGGAGCTTTCCGTAGCGTAGGATATATCTCTGCTTATTTCTCGGAGTAGTCATTAGTTTGGGGACAGAACCATTTGGCAGGACTAGTTGCTCCTTGCATAGTGGTCTGTGTGTGTGTGTGTGTGTGTGTGTGTGTGTGTGTGTGTGTAATACAAATTGATGGGATATGCCAGGCCTATCTGAAAGACATATACTCAGAAGAATCTGCAGCCACACGTCGGATCTCTTTTTCCAGCCTGGCGATTTCCTCTTTGGACACTCACCAGAACCCTGCAGTACATAGACTGTAGCATGATGTGCCCGTGAAGATTGCTTGCATCCAAGTGAAGGTTGTACCTCAAATCAACCAATGGCCTGTACTCCTCCTCACTCATTCGTGGGTTATTTGGCTTTGTGTACCTATGTACACACTTGTAGTATCCCTCACAAATCCGGTGTTATAATGGATGAACAACAGGGAAAATAAAGACAGAAAGTAATAACAGAGCATAGCCCTGCACAGGAGTCAATCTAGGGCTGTGGCAAAACAGGAAAAGAAGAGAATCAGGATATTTGACGTGTTGTGCTACAGAAGGACGTTGAAAAATAGACGGACTGATGAAATAAGGAATGTGGAGAGTCTCCACAGAAACAGCAAGGAGAGAAGTGCATGGAAAACATGGAAAAGAAGAATCGATAAGGTAACAGGACATGTGCAAAGACGTCAACTGGTATCTTACTTGGTACTTGAGAGAAGTAGAAGGTGAAAGGTGAAGAAGAAGGTAGAGACTGGAACATATCCAATACACAACTGAGAATCTTGGGTGTACCTGCACCTCCGAGATCATGTGGCACAAGGGGGAAATTCTTGGCTAGTCGCATCAAACCTGCCAGAGTAGTGATGTCCCGATCTCCCCCCCCCCCCCCCCCCCCAAAAAAAAAGCCTATAAATTTAATCATGTTTCCTTCATACTATCTTTATACACACAATCATCAAGTTTTGTTACTTGCTATCCTTCTTGGTATTGTAGCTTTAATGTTAAATTTTGTCCAAAATTCTTTAACAAGTGTGCGTTTGTCGTTTCATTGGAAGGTTGTAAACAGGCCAAAGCGTCCAAAATTTCTGTAAACATATATAAGGTGTACTGTTGGCAGGCAAAGGCTCTACTAATTATGAATTAAGTTCATACAACCATAAGCACGAACTGAATCTATTTGCATCCACCATATTAAGGTTGCCACACAGTCTTGTTAGGCTGGATGAGGGCCAGTGTTGAGCTCAGCCTCATGAGATGGTGACGCCGGTATTGTGCTCGATCCAGCTGAGGAATGCGGTGACGCTCATGAAGACGTCGGCCTCGGTGGATTCACAATCGTTGGACGTTACTCACGAGACGATTCCCATCACCAACGGCTCGCCGTCTTGAGCCCGTCGTTGCTAACGGGCCTCCGCTGTTTCCCTGCAGCCAAGAAGTAGGCTGTTCAGCTTACAACGCATTTGTATACAAACACAATGCTATCAACCTCCAAATAACTTAAATTGTTTGATTAATGTCAAAAGCAGTTTCATCTAAATGTTCTCAGTAATATTGTGAAGTTGTAATGATTGTAATGTTTATGTACTTTAGTGTAGACGTGTCTATAAATTGTTAACGAATATAAAATGGTCATCTTAGAAGTAACAGTATCTTTGCACAATTGGTATGAGCGGGTTGCTCTCGTGGAATGCGCCAAAGCTATTAAATGGTCGCCACTGCTTAGACACTTGATAACATGTAATGGTTAGAATAAGATGTTATGAGTCAGAACTGTGACAAAAAGCCTGTCTGAAAGTGCTCTAAATATTGCAAAAAAACGTAGTACACAGACGGGCAGTGTTACCAGTGACAGTTTTGTTTTACAAAGTGTAAAGCCTGAGCATAAAGCATTGTGAAGTGTTACTACACATTAACGTAGTTTTGTTTATACGGTAGACGACAGGATAAGAGAGGAAAAATTTGTGGAGGCTCTCCCGGCTCTCAAAATAACATTTACCCACATCTAATGGATGTTTATCAAAACCTAAATCATAAGGAAACTATGCTCAAGCTGATACATCAAGAGGAATATCAGATAAATAGTATGTGAAAATCATGTTCTAGAGTTACTTACAAATCGTGATTATAACATGAGCACTACTACAGGTTGTACACCAAAGCACCACTACCAAGAAGAGGGAAAGATCTGTAATTTGTTTGCTTTAGTGTGGATAATCATTTTACTTGCTTACTTGAAAAAAGGTGTAAAGGTTTTTGTCTTTCTGTAGCCACCTGTATCTGAATTTTGCTTGTAGTCAAAACTGTTTATTAAGGGAGTAAATGTACTACCCACTAAAATTTTAAAGTAATGCGGCAAGAATATTTGTGAACAGGTGAAACTGCTATTTATGTGTAACTTTTTCACGACTTAACGAATTTGCATATTCGTGATACACATAATTGACATACATATATAGATATACGTGTCATGAACCTAGAGTTTATCTAACCATACTGAAAGATTTAAATATCAGCTTGCCAGTATTACGTGAGAAAGACAATTTTACCTTTGCAATACTGCAGTCATAACAGCAAAGAAATAGTTTACTGGTTATAAAAGTTAGCATAAGCAGAATTCACTTCACGACTTCAGCAACATTCAGCTATTTGCTGTCAGTGCTTGTACTAGTATATCAAGAACTGATATGAGAACATTACTGAAAATAATGTGTATTTATGTTGCTTCCAAGTTAAGTAACAGAAACATATTAATGTTAACATATACATTCATGCAGCATCCATGTTCTTCACAGTTGCCTTTGCTATACATTTAAACATAGGATCAGTAATTGCATAAAGTCAGCCGTACTGTTGGTTTTTGTTCTTGGCAGCAGTATTGAAATCATAGTGACAGTAGCCAAGTTTCCTTTATATGAGATAAAGTACATAATTAAAGCAGTCGAGCTTTCATAGTTTCATGAACCTACAACTGAACACAGTAACATAATGGTCAAGCACAGAAATAACAGCACCTGATAGGTACAGAGTTTGTGCTTGTTTTGAACACCAACTTTCAGTTACTGTTTAACATTACTGTCAAATTTTACAAATCCAGACACTATCAAATTATTTTGTTGATGATAACATTTAGATGAACTAGGATTTTCAGACTTCTATGTGGAAGCATTAATGGTGAGTGACAGTTTGCTGCGTAAGTGGTAAGTATGCGGCACTGTTTCTCAAAATTGTAGCTCTGGAGAAGAAGATAATGAGCTGCCAGTAAGTGATTATTTGTGAGAACTGGTTGGTATAACAACGGTCATCGTTCAGTGGGTAGGGCCTTTGGATTCTGATTGCCTATTTGTCGTGCACGCTCTAGGCACACTAGTTATTCATCAATTATCTGCTTAGTAATTGTGCGCTATGACAAAGTGACTCTTAACTGTTAATCAGTTAATAACAGCTTGACAAATTGTTTCTGGATTATTTTTCCACGCTTAACACAAAACCCTTGTAGGTAAGTAAACTATTAGAAAGCGACCGTCTACTTAAAATAACTAAAGAGATTTTCAATTATTTTTAATGACACACAATACTAATTAGTTAACTGCGAGTTAGTGATTTATGAAAATTATTTCGTAAAGCATTATCAGTAAAATCAGTAGGATCAGTAAATAAAGAACCATTGCAAACTCTGTAAAAACATAATCGACAACTGCATTGGCTCAGTATAATTCATATCCTCTGCTCATTCCTCTATAGAATACAATTCTGCATCTCTATCAACAAATTATAGATTTCACTAAAACCAGCGGAAGACACATTTCAACAACTCCTATTTTCTATTTATACTAATGACAACTGACCAGAATTATACCACACCACCCTTCTCACTGACGATACTGCTATTTATAGTTCTCGTAAGAACCTAAACTACATTACTATGAATTTAATCCGACACCGTGAGAAAATCACGCAGTGGTGTGTGCTATGAAATATCAGTATTAACACAAATGAAACCGAAGCATTCAGATTTACATTACAACGTAGAAAACACGCTAGACAAATTTAATTATGTGAGATTATTCTGTCAATACTTCCAGTGCTGACAATTATACGCTATTAACGCTTGATCCCCATCTTGCTTCGAAACTTCATAATCCTAAACCAGGAAATTTATCCTTTTCCAACTTTATCCCATGATGAGAGGGGATAGATTATCCATAGAAACAAAGTTGTTGCTGTGGAATATGAATCTCAACGTATTGATGCGAGCTACTGGGCACTGCTTATGTAACCGACATATTCCGCATTCAGAATGTCAAATCAAAACAACTTTCAGCAGTCTAAATCTCGAATCTGGCATTTTATTGAGCAACCAGTTTCTGCGAAGTATTACGCCATCTTCAGGCCCCGTGACCAACGTGTAGGAAGATTCCAACCTTTGGTCCAGTCAAAACAAGAGCCAGACTTCAATGACTGGTATCCGTAGATATTTGAGACTGTTATCACTTCAGTCATCACCCCACCTGCCTTTCAGTGAAAAAATACAAACTTATAGAGTATAAGACCAGATCTTTGACTGGATTCAAGGCTTCCTTGTAGATAAAACTCAACATGTCGCTCTTAACGGAACGACATCGATAGTTGTAAAAGTAATTTTGGGGGCAGCCCAGGGAAGTGTGACAGGACCGTGACTGTTTTCGATGTATATAAATGATCTGCCTAGTCGAATTCGTCAGAAGCTCTTTGAGGCTGTTCGCAGATGAGGCAGTTGTCTATGAGAAGGTAGTTGTCTATAAGATGGTAGAAATAAATCCAGTACTGTACAAGTATATTATTCATGACAAAGTTCTGAAAACGGTAAATACCCTAAAATGTCAAGAAGTATCCATCCGGAGCGACCTTAAGTCGGATGGCCACATAAAAGAAACAGTTGAAAAATCATATGCCAGATCCACTAAAGAAGAGACTTATAAGAGGCTTGTTTAACAGATTATCGAGTCTTATTCATCAATCTGAGACCCCCACCAGGTAGGACTGATACAAGAGATAGGAAAGATCCAGTGAATAGCGGCGCGTTTCGTCACGGGATCATTTAGTCCGCTCGAGAGCGCTACAGAGATACTCAAAAATCCAGTCTCAGACGCTAGAAGAGAGGCGTTGTGCATCATGGACATGTTTTCTATCATGATTTTGAGAGAGTACTTTCCGAAAATAGTCAGACCATATTATTTCCTCCCTCATATATCTCGCGAAATGAGCAGAACAAAAGAAATTTGAGAAATTAGAGCTAATACAAAGGATTAACGACAATTGTTCTTAGCACACGCCATTCGTGAATGGAACAGGGAAGGGAGTACCAGAAGTACCCTCTGTCCCACATCTTCAGTGGCTTGCCGAGTATTGATGTAGATGAAGAATAAGACGTTATGTGGTGTGGTTTCGGAAGGTCGATTCTGTCTCGTGTGAGTGCAAGAAAACTAGCTTGATCAGCCGTCTGACCCGACCGCATGTTCTTCATCGCGATAAAGAAGATACTATAGTCCCCCGGTTATTACTAAAAATACTTCTATCGGTGTGCTTCCAAACGCTTCATTTTGTGTCAAGCGCACGTTCGCAGGATCCTAGCGCAACGGCTGGATCCATACGCTTGCCTGGAATGCAACAATTGCATTTACTGGCACAAATCATTCCTTGAACCCAAAATACAAGGCAGACAACAATTCATGTGCACAAATAGTTAGTGTACATTGACAAAATAAATTACTGGCTGTCATGCAGGACTGAGATATCAAGGACTTAGCGTTTCGTTGGGAAGACGTGTGCTGTAACATTTCAACTGCTGTTCAGCAAGAACTCTCGATTTCAGATTCACATTAAAGGGGCGAAATGACCGAATGGAGCCTCAGTAATAGTGGAAAATCGGACACGGTGATCAACCTCAAGTGTACATTTCTGTACAACACTCAGTTTGTCGCACGGGATAGGTTTCGACAGTAAGATTAATATCTAAAATTGGCTTGTAAGGACAATATATGTACAGTAAGCCAGCACGCTGCTATATTCAAAGTTTTTTTATTAAGATATTTTCTGGAGCCATAAGCTTATTTCGGCTCTATGGCCACTGTCAAACTATCTGAAAGCATATGGACTTGTTAGTGTTATGTATGTATAGGCCTATTCCTATCTAATGACAATTCTATATGTATCTATTGTAGTACATATTTCCATAACACATCGTTAACACTGTCCCCCTCTAACACCTTGTACAGCTGCGTGTTGTAGGTGTAGAGCAGACGAAATTTTTTTGTTATAGACGGTTAATATCTCAGCATTGGATTTTATTTTTCAGCAGTATTCGCTAAAACCTTTAACTTTCAGATACGTCAGTGATGTTGTACGGCTACATTATTGGTTTATTCATCTATGAAGTTGTGTGTGGTAGTAAATTCTTTGCTGATGTTCGCTAGTGTTGTCTTTGCTTGTAGATTTATTTTTTATGTCATTGTGTAAGGACAATATATGTACAGTAATCCAGTGAATTTTTTTTTAGTTTTAAGTCGGTTTGTTTGCTAAGTGTTTTGTTCGGATATTTTCATATGTGTATTTAGATTCCAAATTCTTCTAGGAAGTTCATTATTGAGCCCTTTGGTGTTATGTACATGATTTGCACCTCATTTTTCATCAGATTTACATTGTGAATTTCTGTTTGCATGTGGCTGAGGACTGTGGATGAGATTGTTATCACTGTTGTTGGTGTATTTTCGATGACTGATATTGAAATTTCCGGCCGTCCGTCCGACATAGAATTTTTCCCAGTCATTACAATTAATTCTGTTCTGCATACGCTTGAATATGTGTGCCCTGGTGGTTTCGTTTTTCTGGATTGGAGTTTTGTGCCTAGGTATGGAAATATTGCCAGAGTATTCTGAAGTAATGCATTACGGGTGTTTGATGTATGCCCTATATATGTTTGTGGTATGTGTGTTAGTTTCTGTTTTTTTGGTGCCTCTCTTGTTAGTTTTATGTCGGTATGAATCTTAATATGTATCGGTTTGTTGAGTTTGTCTCAGATTTGGTCAACCATTTTGAGACTGAAGTTGTTTGTTGTGCTATGTATTTGAGGATTTCAATGTCTAATATATTGCGGACTGTTGTAATGGTAGATTCGTCAGTCTGTTTATCATTGTATGAAAGTATACATATTTGTGTGTTTTAAGATGACAGGTATTTGCGTTAATGATGTTGTCTGATGTTGTGTGTTCTCTGTAGACTTCAGATTGATGTGTTTGTGCATATTTTTTATTGTTAGGTCCAGAGAGTTGATCGGTTTATTGTTTTCTGGTTCCACTGTGAATTTCATGTTGGGATGAAGTTCAGTAAAATTTTTGTGTATTTGTTGAACGTCTGTGTCGGAACCCTCTATTAGTAGCACATTTTCTTTCAAACAGTGTTTATGGTGTTGAAAAATTTTAGTTCTGATGTGTCTGAAAATATATCAGCTGTTGTTTATGCTACACCCCATGACTACGCCGTCGTTTTGTGTGTATAATACATTACCAGATTCAAAGTAATTCTGGCTTAGTACTAGTTATAGCAGTTTCATGGTATCCTTTATTCCTGTAATGGGTAATTTTCTATATTGTAGCAAGTTGTTTTCAATAGTATCAATTGTTTCTGATATTGTAATATTTGTGTACGGGATGGTGACGACAAAGGACACGAATGTGGAATATTTACTCTTATACAGGTATGTTGTTTGCTAATGTTCTTGAGTTTTTTAATGTGAATCGTTTATGTACAGTATTTTGTGAGCGGGGTGTTCTGCTACATGTTCCATAAATACTTTGAACGATTCTTTTGTCGAAACGGAATTTGAACGTGTCACTTTACAGGATTTGAACACGCGTTTAGTGTTAGTATTAATGAACACATACTTTTTTAGTTCTACTAATGCAACCATATAATTTGTGGAAACCGTGTGTGGGGCTGTTTGCACAAAAGATAAGATTATAAGTATTTTGGAAAAATCTCCAACAAAGTCTGAAATGCAAAACTTTGTAGTTAAATGGCTCGGAACGGGTTAGGTAACGAATAAAAACCATACCTACCCTAAAACAGTTCAGTTCCGCATTAGTCTCATCTATATAAACAAAAACAAATTTCCGCATGCTTGAAAGATCATCACTTGAGAACAGCTCACCGATCTGGTTGACTTTCTTTGTGGTGTTCGTAACTGTCCGATGAAGGTTTGTATGAAAGAAATTTTTTGCAAATCCACTGGCAAAGTCGGAAACTGTGATGGTATTTTCGTATGAAAATCTCAATGAAAGAGATATTATGATCTGTTTGACAGTTCTGCTGTGGCATGATTTCATAACAACAACAAATTCCATATTCATTTTAGATATTTTGCGAAAAAGAATACAACTGAAAGCGGTATTTCAGTGTTTTTCAGTGGTGATATTTTTGGTGTGTTGCGAAGATTGAATTGATGTCACTTCTTGGTAATTTTGTGCGTTACAAACAATCAGTTGATTTCAGTTCGTGGTTAATTTCTTTGGACGAAGTGCCACCAGTGAGAGGTCGAAATAACGCTCGGCGTACGCACAACGCGGGCCAACTACGTAGTTGTCGAGTCAGTGAGACTGATGGAGAGCATAGACAGCGAAATCCTTTATGACTCGCGAACAGTCGAGCTCTGCTGGTACACGTGTAACTCACGCAAAATCATCCGCCAATGGCTGCGAGAAAGAACATGCTAAGCTGTACTGTGAAAATGTGTAGGTTTGCTTTCTTCTCCGCAGTCATTTTAACGGAAGAAAGGAAGGTTGTGTATATAGCTAACCTTGTAATTATTCCTGTTCGTGGATTAAAACCATGGGAAATACTGTCAATAAAGCTCCTTTCCTCGCAGATAGAGCAGCCGGAAAGGTATCTCCGATACCCCGTGTATTAATGATTCCAGCCGATTTCCCCTTTCATTTTGACTTCTGTTCTCAGTCAAGGTTCCATTTGTAATAACAATAAATAACGTCAGAGGGGGGAGGGGGGAGATGAACAGATAACTGTGAATGAAATGGATATAAAGAAGGGGAAGAAGAATATGGGCAGAGAGGTAAGGGAGGGAGCTTGGGGAAGATGATGGACAGAGATGGACAAAAGGTGTTGTTAATAGTGGAGGGATAGAGAGAAGGGCGAGAGAAGGAGATTAGGACTTATATTCAATTCCCATACATACTTAGCAATTGCAAAGATCGCCAAATCTGCTAGTTGTAAATATATTCAGAGTCAGTTTCATGTTGCTCACTCTCTAGAAGCAAACATCCCGACATCTTTTGAAAATCTCAGTTTCTTCAGATTATCTGTTCAGTGACAAAAGTTCATTGCCCCATGTATGTGCTTTCAAAAGGAAAATGTTATGTAAGTATTTGTCGAAGTTGAAATGAAAGTTGTATAAGAAGTATGATTTTTTGAGGCTATTGTTGATTAAGAGCAATCGAGCCCACCCTTTGGTGATTATATTAGTTTCTGTTATATACTTCATGCACGATTCTTAGTAGAAAATCTATATACTCAAGTGTCGACGCAGCAGCGAGGAGGAGGTGGTGGAGATGAGGAAACCGCCACAGAAACGAATCCACATTGTTCGATTTTTAAACTCGGTCAATTTTTAACATTTACAGTAACTGGTTCTCTTCAGAATGAGCGTATTTGCTGATCGACTATTCAAATTCTCCAAATAGAACAGTCTTATTAATATTAGACTTGTAAACAAAGGAAAAAGATTCTGAACAGTGGGGCATATGAAGTATCTGCGGTTTAGATGTAACCTTCTGTCATTAATTATGCAGCCATTATTGTTAAGAACTACGAAACGATATACGCATACACTTTATTATAAACCTATGTAAAACAACTTGGGCCCAGGAAATGACCTGGGGGGGGGGGGAGGGTATCTGCAGACACCATGAGACTCTGGCATAAAATGGGGGTGATGCGCGATTACAAGAACTCAGCAAGAGAGTTCTCACAGCCTCTGTCACCTCAATTCTCCAACTTCCTACCCTATCCCAAGAAAATCCCATGGCTTCGCTCAGCTCAAAATGTTCCGGAGTTTCAAGTTCCCCGATCGGATCTCCGGGGGGAACCAGGTTGAGAGGAGCTTCACGAAGAGTAAGATGGTGCAAAGAGAAGCACTGCATAGGAACATGGAATGTAAGATCCATGTATCAAGGAAAACTAGACATAGTGAAAAGAGAAATGGAGAAAATTAACATCGACATATTGGGAATAAGTGAAATGAGGTGGACTGGCATGGGAGAATTTGCTTCGGATAGCCATATGGTGTATTATTCTGGACACGATAACAACAGAAGTAATGGAGTAGCCTTCATAGTTAGTGACAAAGCGAGAAAAGCTGTAATGGGATGCAAATATAATAATGATGGAATGATGTCCATCAGACTTCAAGGTCAGCCCCTCAACATCATAGTAATTGAAGTTTATGCGCCAACAACTGATGCTGAAAAGGAAATTATTGACCAGTTCTATGGAGATTTACAAGAATTACTACTGTTAACACCAAAAAAAGGATATCGTCTTCATAGTTGGCGATTGGAATGCAAAAATGGGAAATCAAGCTGTAGAAGGTATAACAGGGAAATATGTTCTTGGTACAACAAATGAAGCCGGACAGAGACTCCTAGAATTCTGCCAAGAAAATTCATTGATAATTACTAAGACACTGTTTCAACTACCAAACCGACGCCTATATACCTAGACGTCGCCAGATGGCCAACACCGGAACCAAATTGATTAGATACTTCGTAATCAGAGATGGAAGAGCGTGGTTCAGTCAGCTACAACAAGACCTGGGGCTGACTGTGGATCGGATCATGAGCTCCTGATTGCAAAATTGCGGCTGAAACCTCAGAATGTAGCAAAAAGTATCCCAACTTGCAGATACGACCGTAACTCTATACCGTCCGACTACACTGTAGAGATGCAAAACAGATTTAATGTATTAGAGCTGGAGGACAAAAGCTGACAAGAGATGTGGATAGAAGTCAAGGAGGCCGCAGAGAAACACATTCCCAAGAAAAGGAACAGCAGGAAGGTTAGATGGCTATCAGTTGAGGCACTGCAAGTTGCAGAAGAACGAAGGATAGCAAAAATCAAGGGAGATAGATCAGCTATGCTTGAATTAAATATTTTCAGAAATTAGCTAGAGGAAATAATAATAATCTTTAATGAACAGTGCAAGGAAGTTGAAGATAGTAACGGAATGGGGAAGACAAGAGATCTTTATAAGAAAATTAGGGAAATTAATGGAAAATTCCAGGCAAAAATTGGAATGATAAAAGATAGAAACGGGAAAGATCTGAGTGAAGCAGAGGATGTTAAGGAAAGATTGGCAGAATATGTAGAAGACCTATTGAAGAAAGAACTGCGTAATGACAGGGCTCCTACTGCTGATGGTAATGTTAGTTTAGAACTAGAGCCAGATATTTTGGAGAGCGAAATCCAGTGGGCCCTTGAAAATATGGCTGATAAACAAACTAGTGGACATGATGAAATACCAGCAGAATTGTTTAAAGTCACTGGAAAGGATGCAGTGAAAGTGCTGCACTCAATATGTCAAAAAATATGGATCACGCAGAAGTGGCCAGAAGACTGTAAAAGATTAGTATTCATCCCCATTCCAAAGAAGAGAAGTTCTACAGAATGCTCAGATTACCGAACAATCGCACTTATCTCACACGCTAGCAAAGTCATGTTGAAAATCTTACAAAAAAGACTTCGCCAATATCTAGATCGAGAGCTACCAGAAGAACAAGCTAGATTTAGGAAAGGAAGAGGAACTAGAGATCAAATTGCTAACATTTGGTGGATTATGGAAAAAGCAAGAGAATTCCAGAGAGATGTGCACCTCTGCTTTATTGAATACGCCAAAGCCTTTGACTGCGTCGATCACAACAATTATGGAACGTACTGAAAAACATGGGTGAACCAGATCACCTCATTCATCTGATACGGAGTTTATACCTAGACCAAGAAGCCACGGTGAGAACTATATATGGAACAACGAAATTGATAAAGATTCAGACAGGGGTCCGGCAAGGCTACATACTGTCACCGTACTTGTTCAATCTGTATCCAGAACATGTTATGAGGAATGCGAGGCTAGATGAAGGAGAAACAGGAATTAAAATAGCTGGAATAATGTAAACACCCTCAGGTACGCGGATGATACGATCCTGTTGGCGGAAAGTGAAGAAGAATTGAGAACACTCTTGCTGAAGGTGAAAGACGAAAGTGAAAAGGCCGGTCTTAGGCTGAATGTGAAGAAAACGAAAATTATGGCAACTACACCTACCAATTCGTGGGATATAGCAGGAGAAACCATGGAGGTAGTGACCACATTCAGTTATCTTGGTTCCCAGATCTCTGCTGATGGCGACTGCAGCCGTGAAAACCAGAGACCCCTGTTGCTCGGTAGACAGGCGATATCAAACCTTGACAAGATTCTAAGGTCCAGAGATGTAACACTAGCAACAAAGATCCGTATTGTGAGGGCTATGGTCTTTCCAGTTGTGATGTATGGATGTGAGACCTGGACCATTAGAAAGGCTGAACGGCGAAGAATTGACTCCTCCGAATTGTGGTGTTGGAGGAAACTTCTTAGAGTTCCATGGACTGCAAAGAGAACCAACAGATCAATATTGGAGCAAATAAAACCAGATTTCTCTTTGGAAGGTCTAATGTTAAAACAAAAGCTGACCTACATTGGACACACAATGCGAAGGCATGTCTCGCTGGAAAAAACATTAATGCTGGGGAAGATTGAAGGAGCTAGAAGAAGAGGACGTCAGAGGAAGAGGTAGATCGATGGCATCACAGAAGCAATGTGTTCGAAACTTCCTGGCAGATTAAAACTGTGTGCCCGACCGAGACTCGAACTCGGGTTAATCTGCCAGGAAGTTTCATATCAGCGCACACTCCGCTGCAGAGTGAAAATCTCGTTCTGGAAATGTGTTCGAACCTGGAAGGTTTACGGGAGAAAGTGCAAGACAGGAAAAAGTGGCGTGATTTGGTTCATGGGGTCACGAAGAGTCGGAACCGACTAAACGAATAGAGAGAGAGAGATGTGAAACAACTTAATTTTTTTTCGGACTTATCTACAAAGGTAAAGTGAACCTGTCTCTTGATTAAGCTAACGGCTTCAAACGTGTGGAACAGACAATCTGCCTCCATAACAGCCAGGAAAACTAAAGAAACCTTAATGTATAGTACGAATAATAGTACTGCCTGATGCGCACGTTATACTGAACTGTGAAAGTAGATGTAATCTGATACTGAAAACGTAGTAAATGTAGGTACAGAGGAAACAGGATGTATTAATTATCAGCATTTCCAACGAATGGCAAACACAGGAACTGTCTCACTTAAACCATTGAGGTACACTGTGTAGCAAGGTGCAGATTATGGTTGAGCACGTTTATCACCTGCGCTCCTACGTCACACTTGACCTTTAAAGTAGAGTACCAAGGAAGATGGAGATGACTAGTCTTCTTGTCAGACACAATGTTGCAAAACAGCACTGTCCTTGGGACTTACCGCTGTCTCTGGGTCTGAGATGTGCAGTGTTACGTGGCTTTATGTTTAATTACAGACTTACTATGTTATCAGTTAATTTGTTTTCACCACGTAACGCCAGCTGTTTACGTCCTTCTTCGTTGCTGAGCCATGTATCACTTTTCTTTCTGAAGCAGCAACTCTTCATTTCCTGTATCTTTACTACATTTTATCTATATAAATGATGAACTATTGGTTTTGCGATTTAACAACTTTTTAATAACTGTGGAAGTGTTACAGGCATCGGGTCCCACCTAATGTGTTACCCGCCTATACGTTTTACATGAACCATTCAAGACACGATCGATCTGTTTACAAAGAGAAAGCAGAATATCTCTTCTTTTGACGTTGTCCAACAACGGCCTAGGAAGCTCGACGCCCTCGCGGCCCAGGCTCTTCCATGGCTCGCGGTAGTTTGCAGCATTCGTTTTATTCCTTGCCCACTTGCCGCTACGTCGAACTTCCGTGGTGATCGTTGGGCAACGTCTTCCACGTTATCTGCTACATAAATAAACTTTCTTCCCACTGTATTTCTGAAAACCCAAAAACAAACTTAAAGAACATAATAATAATAACTGTTCTTACAATTATTCGTATAAGTCTTGGTCGATTCAATGAGGGGTGGGACAGGTCTAAGCCTTGTGACACCACAGACGTTAAACGGAAGAATTTTGCATTTCTGCAAAAGTTTATGCTATGGCATGTTAGTGGTGAGGCATAGTAGTAAAATTTAAAAGCACCTGTAAGCGGCTCATGCGAGCACCAGAGAGGCAACCAGTGTAGATGAAATACACGTAAGGGTTTGTTACAACCGCTTTGAAAGAATGTACTTTTAGCGAACAAAGTACTCGCAGCAGATTCCTTGAAAAAACGCCCATAAATATTAAGACATTACACTCCTACTGACTAAGGCACTTCTGAAAATCTCGGCTAACATATTTTAAATGAAAATTAGCTTAAAACTGAAATCTATAGCAACGAGACCTTTAGGAGAAAACAAAGTGTTTGCCGGAACCAGAAGGTTGTGTAGAATCCAACGTGAAGTGTAAACTGCAGTACAAAAATAACAGTGTCTGTGTTATTTCGGATTACGATACAAAGTTCCTTCCGACTGCGGCGACTACAGCCATTATGAAATGCGTTGAAGGTATTCGCAATTGCGAATACGTTTAATGTGTAAGGAAATTCAGTCAAATGAGATATGAACGGAGATTATTTTGACCAAGATTAATCATGAAGCTCAGGCAAACATTTGGAGTTACTTTTTCATCGAGCTGCTGTCAGGCTCAACTGTAGAATTAGCTCAAACCACTTCGATAGTCTTTCTGGACTGCTACGTATACATCCATCACAGAACGTAAAACTTGAATGAGATTTTAGCTATTCAGCAACAGAACAAGAATTTGTAAGTGGATGACATACTCCAAATAAGAAATTAAGCAAATGTAAATGGTTTAGGACGGTCTCGAAAGTATATAATGGCAAGATCGTCCAAGAACAATTTTCAAAAACCTGTTCTTCACCTACGTAGGTGATCCTTTTCTTGGTGGTCTCAGGGGACAGGTAAATGATGTAGGACGGTTTCGATAACGTCAAATCTCGGGCTTGCAAAAGAAAAGTTTCCAAAAACCTCTTCTTCCCCTACTAAGATGATCCGTTTCTTGGTTATCTCAGGAGACACATATCAGTATATGGAAATACAAAAGCTTTCAGGTACCTGAATTTCCTTTTAGAGTTGGAGATGATGCTGAAGCTGCATTAATGTCAGTCTATTGACGTAAATCTAACTTCAACGACAAGTAGTATAACCTTATACAAATTCAGTATTGTAGTCCTGTCTTGTCTTCCCCGGCAGTACTTCGAACTCATGTTTCTACAACAGATTTGTTAAACCAAGTTTTTAGATGTTGGAACGAAAACTGATGGAGAAGACTATCTCTAGTATACGTTTGTGAAATACTTATTGTGCGGTCAGTAGGTGTGGTTCGAAAATTCCATACTTTCCAACTTCAGTTATATCTTCAAGCGCAATGTGAAATAAAGCCGCCTGACACCAGACTGAACGCTATGTGTGCGACGTGGAGCCATCGTAAAGATATCTTATGCACTCGTAGAACAGAGGAAACAGGATATCATCTTGATGCTAGACCACATATTCACGTGTCCGGCTACAGGGATTTTACAGAAGTTGCATGGGCTCTGGTACACGAATATTTTAATCTGTAATGGCCTCGATTTCACCATCAGGTTAATGAACGTGGCCCTTATCGGATGTTACTGTGAAGTGGGAGTTCTGTTGTGAAATATTAACCACATCAGCCAGTGTTTCTAAAGGTTAAACGTTACAGTAGGTGCAGTAGATAATTCTACACATAATTAATCGTCTTTCGTATATGTGGCAATAGATATTCTGATATTTTTGGACACACAGTGGTTTCGAAGAATCTGTTATTACTTACGTATGGTACACACATCAAACTAATTTAACGCACCAAACCGCTATTTATATGATTTGTACATTTAAAAGAAAGCTTGTCACGTTGTTGAAAAGTCGACGGTAGCTATGATGATTGGTTGGTTGATTGATTGGAGGGGAGCAAACAGCGGGGTCATGTGTCCCATCGGCTACGGAAGCATGGGGAAAGAAGCCGGCAGAGCCCTTTCAAAGGAACCATGCGGCATTTGCCTGCAGCGATTTAGCAAAATCAAGGAAAACCTAAATCAGGATGGCCGGACGCTGGTTTGAAGCATCGTCCTCGAGAACGCTAGTCCAGTGTGTTTGCTAACCACTGCGCCTCCTCGACCGGTGCTGTGATAGAATGCAGTAGCTGGCCAAAAGTATTTCGGCACCCTACGTAATGCGGAATTGACCCTAAAATGTCACAAGATACGGACCCACCAATACAAAAGGTGTCGGGGAGTACATTGTTGCCTGTAGAGAAGCAGTAACAGCAGGATAAATCAGTGGCGACAGTTCAGTGACTTCGAAAGTCGAATAGTTACTGGATGTCACCTGACTAACAAATGCTTCGGGGACGTTTCAACACCTTTAAAGCTGCGCAACTCGACGGTTGGTGATTTGATTGTGAAGTGGCGACGCTCAGCAAAAGCCACAGCCCAACCAAGACCAGGCACTTTTCATGTACTGACAGGGACCGTCAGACTTGGCGGGTGGTGGTGGTAACAAATCAGCGGAAGGAGTCACTGCTGAATTCAAAAGTGCTATCAGCAGTTCAGCTTTCACAATGACTGTGCGTAGGAAGTTGAAAAGAATGTAGCAAATGACGTAGCTGAAGGCTATGCTAAACTATCGTCTCGGCAAATGAGAGCGTATTTTGTCAGTGAACCATCGCTAGCAAAGTCGGTTGTACAACTGGGCGAGTGCTAGTACGTCTCTCTAGACCTGCCGTGTGGTGGCGCTCGGTCTGCTATCACTGATAGTGGCGACACGCGGGTCAGACGTATACTAACGGACCGCGGGCGATTTAAAGGCTACCACCTAGCAAGTGTGGTGTCTGGCGGTGACACCACATTCCTCCCCCGCAAATCGGCGTACGGTTGTGGCATAAGGCTTCCGCCCGCCGTGGGGAGGACCCCATGTTGACGTATGCGACGAGGTGGGGAGCCTAACAAAAGGCGAGGCTGTGCCACCCGCACCCTGCCATTCGGACCGCGGGGAGCTAGGAAACGCCTGAAAACCTGCTCCAGGGTGCACGCCAACATGCGGTGTATGCGCCCACAGAGAGACAGGAGGGGCCGAAGGGTCGACCTCCATCGGGCTGGGGCACCCGACGGGCGAAGACGACATACGGTCCGGAGCGGGCAAGAGTTCCATGTCGGAGGACAACTGGTCACAGGAAGCGATCGGCGGCGCGTGACCCAGGGAGGCGCCCGGCGGTTGCAGCGACGCGTGCACTGCGGGCGTCGCCGGCGGGAGAACAGGCGGCGGCGGCGGTGGCGACGACACGTCGCCATGGGGCAAAATGGAAGGCGGCGTCCGTAACACCTGGGGCTGAGGCGAGCCAGTAGATAGGTCCCCAGGGCGCTGACCGGACGGCACCGTCGCTGAAAGCAGACGACGAGCGGCAGATCCCGTGCGTCGACAGAGGCGCAGCTGGTTGAGATGCCGGCGCACCTCACCAGAGGCCCTCAAAACCAGATACATAGCGCGTCCGAGGCAGCGAAGAATGCGCCCTTCGAGCCAACGCCGTGAACATCGGTAGTGGCGGTAGTAGACAACGTCGCCTGGGGCAAAAGCAGGTGTCTGCCTCTGCACAGGAACCTGATGCGGCGGATGTAGCAAAGACATCAAGGTTCGATGAGGTCGATCGTGGAGCAACTCAGCCGGAGAGCGACCATCTCGGGGCTGAGAGCGATAAGAGGACAAAAAGAGCAATAACGCGTCCTCCCGAAAATGTGACTCTTTGAACTTCAACATCTGCGACTTGAAAGTCCTGACCAATCGTTCAGCGGCACCGTTTGACTGTGGCGGAAACGGCGCGGACGTCAGATGTTGAATACCATTGGCCTTGCAGAATGACTGAAATTCTGCGGATATGAATTGCGAGCCATTGTCGGAAACAATAGTCTGTGGAAGACCTTCAATGCAAAAGATAGCTGATAACGCTTGGATGGTGGCAGATGACGTCATGGAAGACATCTGGACAACAAAAGGAAAATTACTGAATGAATCTACCACAACCAACCATCGAGCATTCCAGAATGGACCAGCAAAATCTATGTGTAAGCGTTGCCAAGGGGAAGTGGCTTTTGACCATGCAAAGAATTTCCGCGGTGGGGCTGATTGGTGTTCGGCACACGCCATGCAAGAAGAGCACATATTCGTAATCGCGGCATCGATTCCGAACCAAGTACAGTGCTGACGAGCAAGTTGTTTCGTGCTCACTATACCCCAGTGTCCTTGGTGGAGAAGCTGTAAGACAGAGGACAGTAACGAACGTGAGACCACGACCCTGGACTGATCATTATCAGAACGCAACAGCAAAACACCACGTCGAACAAAAAGTCTCTCCTTGTGAGCAAAAAATCGGCGAACCAACGGATCCCTGATCCGTGACTTTGACAAGGCCCATTGCGTAGCAACAAAACGCAGAACGGTAACAAGGACAGGGTCGGCAGCTGTGGCTGTAGCTACACGACTAAAATCAATCGGAAAAGATTCGACCACGTCATAGGTTTCCGAATCAATGAACATGCAAGCAAGTTCGGGGGAATCGAATGCTCTATCCTCAGCAACAGGCAAACGGGACAACGCATCGGCGTTTCCGTGCTTATCAGTGGACCGATACAAGATATCCTAGCGGTACTGCGAGAGGAAAATAGACCAGCGAATGAATTTCTGCGCTGTACGTGGAGGCTCAAATGGCTCTGAGCACTATGGGACTCAACTTCTGAGGTCATTAGTCCCCTAGAACTTAGAACTAGTTAAACCTAACTAACCTACGGACATCACACACATCCATGCCCGAGGCAGGATTCGAACCTGCGACCATAGCGGTCTCGCGGTTCCAGACTGCAGCGCCTAGAACCGCACGGCCACTTCGGCCGGCGTACGTGGAGGTACAGGCTTGTTCGGATGATGGTAAAGTGACGACCATACAAGAAATCATGAAACTTAGTACCACCAAATACGAGAGCCAATGCTGCTTTCTCGATCTGTGAAAATTTTCTTTGCGCCCACGAGAGCAATTTGGACGCAAAGGCAGTAGGGCGATCGTGCGATCCATCTTTATGCGCAAGCACAGCACCGATCCCGAAATCCGATGCATCCACCATCAACAAAAGGAGCTTCTGGGGATCGAAAGGCGTAAGGCAAGTATTGGAAAACAACGCCGATTTCAACTGGCGAAAGGCGCGTTCGCATTCCGTCGTCCAGACGAACGGAACACCTTTAAGGCGTAAGCGATGAAGCGGCGCTGAAATGGAAGAAGCGTGTGGGATACATTTATGATAATAGTTGATTTTTCCCAGCACACTCTGTAGCTGCTTCAAATTCTGCGGCGAAGGCAAGTCTTGTATGGCATGGAGGTGCTCGGGACTGGGATGTATGCCTTAGGCATTGAGTACATGACCCAGGTATGGCAAGTCACGAGCAAAAACACACATTTGTCCTTCCGCAAGCGAAGACCATTTTGTCGCAAGACCTGAAATAATGTTCTGAGATTGGCTAAATGTTCTTCTTCCGTCTTTCCGGAGATCACGATATCGTCCAGATAGTTTGCTGCAGTAGGGACCGACGCACAAACAGTTTGTAGATATTGCTGAAACAATGCAGGGGCGGATGCACACCCAAATGGCAGTCGTTTGAATCGATACAAAGCAAGATGCCTGTTAACCACCAAAACGCGCTGGGATTCTTCATCCACCGGTATTTGCAAGTACGCATCTGCTAGGTCCAACTTCGAAAAATATTTACCCAGGCACAGTTTGTCAAAAAGATCTTCCGGGCGGGGTAAAGGAAAAGTTGCAATCACTAGTTGTGGATTCAATGTTGCCTTGAAGTCCACACAAAGTCTCAATTTTCCGGAAGGTTTTGGCAAAATTACTAAGGGTGATGCCCAGAGAGAAGCCTGCACACATTCAATTACACCTTGTGATTCCAAATCGTGTAATGCTTTTGCGACCTCATCACTCAATGCGTGGGGAACATTGCGCGCTCTGAAAAATTTCGGTTGCGCATTTACTTTCAGTTCCAAATGCGCTTTATAGTTCTTAGCGCAACCGAGGCCCAGTGCAAAAATGTCTGCAAATTCTTCACATAGATGAGAAACACTGTCGGAAGGCACAGTCTGGTTCACTGATAGGACCTGATTTACTATAGACAAGTTAAACAACTGAAATAAATCGAAACCAAAGAAGTTCACTGCAGAAGAAGAACGAAGGACGTAAAACGATTCAAGTTTTGTTTGTCCTTTGTATGTTGCAAGAAGGCTGCACTGTCCTAACACCGAGATCCCTTGACCTGAATAGCTAGTTAACTTTACATCTGCGGCACGCAACGGAGGTGTGCTCAGCAGTTTGTACGTGTCTCGATTGATCAGCAAAACTGCAGCTCTGGTATCGAGCTGGAATGGTATCACTTTGCCGTTAATGTCCAGCTCTACAAAAAGTTTATTGTCCTGCAGACGACAAGAGCGACTGTCTCGTGCAACGTGAACTGACACTGGTACAAAATCACTTGTGACTTGACAGGATTTCCAGCGATGTCGATGCACATTATTTGTGGGACGAACACAGTCACTGTTAGAGAGAATGGCACTGGGTGGAGTGGAATGAACTACATGAATTTCCATGGGCGAAGTTTAGCAAGCGTAAGTATCCTTGGTTCGATTCCGATTCCGGCATGAAGCAAAGGGCCTGGAATGATTTTGAGTTTCCGATCTGAGCTTTTTCTGACAAACACTTTGAACATGTCCTTTTTTATTACAGTAAAAGCAAATAGCTTGGCGTGACGGGCAATTTTCACACGAATGTCTAGTAGCCCACCACGGGCATGATTTGAGCACTGCATTTGCTTGCCGGCGTGGTACACGTGGCTGAGAGCCTGGCGGCAGCGGCGCGGCCGGGCGCGAGGGCTGTTTACTGCTCCGTGCAGCTCGCCCAGCAGGCCGGTTAACCCGACACACGGCTGGCAAAGTTTCAAAGGATTCCTGAGGAAAGTCAAGTGTGTCCTGCCGATCCAATATGTCCATCACTTGTTGAAGGGAGGGATTGACTAGTTTCAAAATCTGTTCCCTTATACGAACATCAGAAACGTTCTGTGCAATTGCATCACGTACCATAGTATCTGAATAAGGGAGTCCACATTGACACTCAAAAGCACAATCCCTAGTAAGGCCTTGCAAGGTTGCAACCCATTCCCGATTAGTCTGACCTGCCGTACGTTTTGTACGAAAGAAGGTATACCTTTTCGCAACTACATTGACTGATGCTTTGAAATATGCATCTAATGCAGACAAAATTTCTTCGTAGGACAGAGTTGCTACATTGCGTCGGGGAAATAATTTGACTATCACATGGTACGTGTTCACCCCAACTGATGATTGCAAAAAAGGCTGCCGCTCGTTACCTTGAATTCTGTAGGCGGCGAGATGGAATCCAAATTTGCGTGACCACTCCGTCCAGCTTTCCAGTGCAGCATCAAAAGGTCGAAAAGTTGGTGCAACAGCGTGTTGTGGCTGCGTTAGCGGTTGAGCAGCGGCTGCCGCATCGTTTTGCATTGCACGTTGACCCTGGATGAGCTGTCCAAGGGCATCCAGTAGTGCCTGCGTCTGCTGATTCTGTAAGCGATAAGATTCGGACAGTACATCTGGAGATTGTGGCGAAGCCATTACACAAGTAAATCAGGGCAATATCGATAAGAACGCGGTTTTGCCTCGTCGCCAATGTTGTGGTTGGCAGGAGAGCCAACACCGTGTTACTAGGGGAGGCCAAAATGCACGCGTTTTAGCTCACACAGGCTGGCGTGAGGTCTGGAACAGGACAAGGAAATTAGAATTTAGAAAAACGGACGTAGCTGCTGGAATATTTAACTTTAATCCATTAATGATGAACGTCGCTCTTGACGGTACATGATTCACAATATCAATAGTAACTGAATGTGGCGCCTTGCTAGGTCGTAGCAAATGACGTAGCTGAAGGCTACGCTAAACTATCGTCTCGGCAAATGAGAGCGTATTTTGTCAGTGAACCATCGCTAGCAAAGTTGAACATTAATGCCACATAATCGAGGGGTCAGTTCTTGTACAAATCCTGCTCCGGCAACACTTTCGCAGTTGTGCCCGATATGGAGGCATCGTGGCTGAATATTGATGCAGGGGAAATTCCAACGACTTATTGAATTCATGTCACGTTGAGGTGCAGCACTACGCTGTGCAAAAGGAGATCCGTCACGGTATTAGGGGTATCCCATGAATTTTGTTACCTCAGTGTAATAAGACATACTAACAGGTAGTGTAAATTAGAATAAAACACATGAAGAGACAAAAAACATAGTATACATAACACATACCTGAAGTAATCCTTTGTTACCTGGTAATAAAGACTTGTTTTACAATGTGTAAACTAGTGTGGCTGGTTGTTGTGCCAGGCAGCACTCCAAACCTGTAAAACCCTAACCTAGAATTAAGTAGACTGTTATTTCAACATACTTTAGGAAGTAACCCTGGGAGGCTCTGGACAGGGATATCGGGTTCGAGGTAATTTTCTGGGACGTCCTCCCTGGCAGCGGAGAGAAAACATCTACGTATTCAACTTATCCTACACTCTTTTATCGTTCTTCTTAAACACCAAATTTTTCTTTTATAATTTCCTGTTTCAACACGATGTACAGTAGTTTTATAAGTTTAATACAGCTGTCATTTACACAAAGCAAGAGGCCAAATCTGCACGAGGCGCCATCTTCACGTGGTGGTGCAGCAAAAGAAAAGAAAAAAAATAGAATGGTGTGAAGAGGATTGATACAGTCTGCAGAAGAGGAAGGAAAGGAAGAAATAGTCTTGATGGTGCCG